>NC_089510.1:74041514-74341514 GCF_036850995.1 Saccopteryx leptura | reverse complement strand
CCCCTTTTAGCATTTGACTCTCAAAGGGGAAAACCTCAATCAGAACTATGAGGAGGCCTCTTTCCTGCAAAGCTATACTCTTCTGCTTATAGGGGATGTATCAGAAGACATGTGACATATGATATACATATGCACATACTCAGGGAAAACACAAAAGGGAAGTGGAGCCTAACCAGGTGGTGGTGCAGTGGATAGAGCGTTGGACTGGGACGTGGAGGACCCAGGTTCAAAACCCCAAGGTCAGCCGGCTTGAGTGCGGGCTCATCTGGTTTGAGCACAGCTCATCAGCTTGAGCCCAAGGTCACTGGCTT
This sequence comes from Saccopteryx leptura, assembly GCF_036850995.1. Lineage (NCBI taxonomy): Eukaryota > Metazoa > Chordata > Mammalia > Chiroptera > Emballonuridae > Saccopteryx > Saccopteryx leptura. The sequence continues at coordinate 74,341,203 of NC_089510.1, read as the reverse complement.
GAGCAAGGGGTCACTCGGTCTGCTGTAGCCTGCTGGTCAAAGCACATATGAGAAAGCAATCAATGAACAACTAAGGTGCCGCAACAAAGAATTGATGTTTCTCATCTCTCTCCCTTCTTGTCTGTCTGTCCCTATCTGTCCCTCTCTCTCTGTCTCTGTTAAAAAAAAAAGGGGAAAGGAGCAGTACACACTTGGGGTGCTTCAAACTGTTCAGTATGAATGGGGCATGGAGGTGAGGTGGCACTGGATGAGGATAAGAGGACATTAGGGGCTAAATCATGCATGTCTTGGGAGCCTCACTCAGGCATTTGCATTTTACTTGGGAGACAGTGAGAAGCGTCAGCTCTTTCCAGATCTTGGGTGCTTCCCGCTCGTGGGCTGGTGAGAAGCGAAGGAGTGCTGGGGTCCATGCAGCATGTCCTGCATGGCTACTGCGGTTCATAAACCCATAAGGGTATGATTTTAAATCAAGTTCTTTGGACTTTGGATGCAAGGGTAAGCTTTCTTATTCATTCAGTGAAAAACAAATTGATTCTTTTTTTAAAATAAAAAGTTTTCAAGGTTTGATATCTTTAGCTTAAAATTTTAAGACTAACTCAACCTGTTTGTGAGCTTCAATTTGTTTTATACTGTACTAAATAATTTGATTTTAAAAAATCAACCTATGTGTCATCACTCATTTTATCTTTTTTTCAGAAATTACCTCTGTAGTTCACAAAAGTCAGAGCAGCAATTTCTGGGGCACACTTAATATTTAATGATAGAAGCTGAGAGTAGAAGGATAATAACTGGACAACCGTAGACTGCAAGAAAACTACTTTCAACCTTAGTATTTCTCTACAATAAGAATTCATTAATCATTCAAAAATTATACAAATGAGGTCATTTTGTTGGAAAAAAATGATGAATGAGTGTTTTTTTCTATTCAGAACATCCAGCACAAAGCCAAGACGGTACATTGTCTCACCATTCCTTTATGAGTCACTTATTCATATATTTCAAGAATGACATCATTTGGCACAAAGAATACTATGACGAGGAATAAATAATAATTATACTGAATGATCATTTCTGTGTGCACGTGTTTTTCCTAGATCACAAGATAGGAAGGAAGTGGTTGGTACTCCCTCTGACTAGGGGTAGACAATGTGAAAAATTAATGACTAAAAATGGAAATGACAGAATTATAGAGTTGTTTTGAAGAAAGGGAAGGAAGCAATGGAGCATTAAATAAGAAAAAAAAAGCAGGTTTGCAAGTCCTGCGCTTCTGTCAAACCTCATATATGCAGTGTCAGAATAACAGACACATTCCAGGGCGGGATCGGGGTGCATGGAGCAGAAAGGAAAAGACGCGTACTGCAAAGTCTGCGTGGGAGAGAAATAAACGCACAACCACGGAGATGACAAGGTCAGGCAGTGACAGAGCACAGGTTCAAAGTCATAATAAGGGGGAAGGGAAGTTTACTCTATAAACTCTCTCTGCTATTTAAGTATTAAAATAAAAAAAAATTTGCATGGTCTGTCTGTTCCTTTGTCATTTTTATTTGTCGAATTTTGAATTTGTAAGAAATCATTTCAGTATAAATATTCCCACCCACAACTGATTTTCAAAGCCCTTATGACAAGTAGACACTGATCCAGTCAGTAATCAGGGAGTTCTCCTGCAGGGTTCATTAGACAGATGTGCTCACAGCTCACTTCCGAATGGGTGAACTTGGAAACTAGAGGCTGAACTGTGAACGGGGTTCACAGTCCCCACAGCCCGTTGTGGGTTGCGGGGGTGTGTGTGTGTGTGTGTGTGTGTGTGTGTGTGTGTGTGTGTGTGAGTGTGATGATATACCAATCAGAGTGGAGAAAAACTGCTTCAATAAGGAGGAAACACTTTGCTAATCTCATTAGAAGTATTTAAGGAGATTCAAATCCCACTTTTAACATCTTTAATATCTGTAACCTTGATATATACTGAGAAGTGTGACAAAGTTAGTGAGAACCACTTTATGAAGAATTGAGAAGCATCTTATATAAACATCCTTCCATAAAAATCTAACAGACAAAGGTAACAGATTCAGCTGTGCACTTGAAATACACACTTCTCTCAAGTGGTTTTTCTGGCTTGACTGATGTGTTTACCAGCAAGAGGGAGTTCAGAAGGAAGGATAAAAAACAGCTGAATTTAGGAAGGCAGTTATGGGGGTAGATGACCGGACCTAAGACTAGAGGCTGCTGAAGACCCAAGTTTTAATATTTCCAGTGATACAAAATAAATTAGTGATACAGTCAAGCAACTTCCCTACTTTGACATTCATTTACCTTATTTCAACCGAACTAAAACCAATACAATTAAACTTCTTAGTAGCTGCACGCTTTAATGAAAGAAAGCTCACGTACTCACCTAGGGACTGACTTGCTCTCTAAGGGGTGGATCTCAAGCACAGACCAGACCCCTCTATGCAAAATGGCTGGGAATGTTCTCACAGAGCACAATCTGCAAACCTCTGATTAGATTATCTGCTGAAGTTCCTTTCAGTTTCAATGTCTATAGTTCTCAGATTGCTCAGATTAACCTACTTAAAACAACAACAAAAACACGACCCTTCCAAAAAACAAACAAACAAAAAACAACCCACCAGTGAAAGCACAGCAAACCTTCCACATTGAAAGGCTTCTTTCCAAGTTTTATTCCAAATGGCTGAGTCTACTTTTGTTTTTTTAAGTATTATTGTCTCTGTTATTTTCATATATCACATCACTTTTACACCCAGCATGTCAGCTCATGTCATTTCAATTTTGCATTTCTTTTCTCAGGGTCTAAACATACTGCCAGCACATTCTCCCATTAGATTAAAAAGGAAAAAAAAAAAGAGCTATTCAAAGATTACTTAACACATACATTTTTCCAATGTGAAAATCCAGTTTTTCTTTTATGCCACATGTAATGAACATAGGTATTTCTGGTATTTGTTGAACTTGATGTGGTAACTCAAGGTCTCTCTTGATGACTATAGTTATTAACTGAACCTGTGATTTGCATTCCTGTTTGGGAAGTTGGGAAGGGGGGCCTGGCGAAGGAAAGCCGGGTGCTCACTGCTCAACAATGTTGGCCCCTTGTATACTCACTGAGATGCCGGGTTAGCTGGGGTAGATGGTGGTAAAAGTCCTAAATAGGTGAAAGTATCAGCAATACCTCCTGCTTACAAATATCTGCCCTATTCATTTTATCAAATGAGGGTTTTTTTACATTATGGGTAACAGGTTCCCTTTTGAGATACTTAAACTTCCTGGAGGGTCTTAGGGCCACCTAGCAATTATACCTTAATGTCTATGATTTTTTTCTTTTTTTCTTCTTTCTTTTTTTTTTATTTTTCTGAAGCTGGAAACGGGGAGAGACAGACAGACTCCTGCATGCGCCCGACCGGGATCCATCCGGCACACCCACCAGGGGGCGACGCTCTGCCCACCAGGGGGCGTCGCTCTGTCGCAACCAGAGCCACTCTAGCGCCTGGGGCAGAGGCCAAGGAGCCATCCCCAGTGCCCGGAGCCATCTTTGCTCCAATGGAGCCTCGCTGCGGGAGGGGAAGAGAGAGACAGAAAGGAAGGAGAGGGGGAGGGGTGGAGAAACAGATGGGTGCTTCTCCTGTGTGCCCTGGCCGGGAATCGAACCCAGGACTTCTGCATGCCAGGCCGACGCTCTACCACTGAGCCAACCGGCCAGGGCTTAATGTCTATGATTTTAATCAGATCAACAACTAGCCTCCTGGGGGGAGGGTGTAAAGCAGGAAGGAAACAGAAGGGGAGGACACAGGCCCACCCAGGCCAGGTCAACATTCTACTCTACTTAGATCTTAGAGTTTTAAGAGTATACTATAGGTCTCAAACTGGAATTCCTGGACTGTATACAAACCAGACTCTGTTGTTTGACTTTACACTGTTAAAAAACTTTTAAATTGATTATAAACATTTAAAAAGCAGGAGATTAAATCCTTCTCTTGAAAAATTAGTATTTGGAATGATACAGAGTTCATTTCTATAAAGAGAGCAGCTAAGGGGTGCCGGGGGGGCATTAGTCATTGTCCCCGTTTACTCCGTATTTTTCTTACGGACAATTCCCCTCATTTCTGTATGGGTTTGATCCAAGGGGCCATTTGTATCTATGACCTCAGAATAGATTTTACTGTCTAGAATTATTACAACTAAATCTTGAAGAAGTCCAAGAGGATTCTACAGCTAATAAACCCCAAGAGTTTTACCATCAACACCTACCACCTACTCACCCTAGTACCTCCATTTATAAAGCACTATGTGCCATGCATATTGCTAAGCATTTATAAACAGGAATTTATTTAACCCTCCCAACTACTTTATGAAGTAGAAAGTATTTCCCCCACTTCGCAGGAGAGCAGCCTGGGGTTCAAGGAGGCTGGTTAATTTTTCTAAGTAATACAGCTACTATGTGGCCCTAACCCGTTTTCATTCCAATTCTTGACTGTGAAGGCCTCGCTCTTAACCACTCTGTACAGCCTCGTTATGTTCACAATGTCAGGCATGTGGAGTAACAGAAGAGCCAGAACTCCCCAAAATGCACTGCACTAGAGTATCTGACAGTGTCCTGCAGAAGCATGCAGAATGCATAACAGTAAAGCAGTTGGAATAAACAAAGTGAAACGTTATGATGCAACAACTGTTTCCAATTCATCATTCAGGAAGCTTGAGTTGCTGGTAGACAGAGGATAAGGCAAAAAAGCAAAGGCCCTGAATTCTAACTTTGGCTCTTACCAAAGGAGGCTAAGCTGGACACAGGCACTCCAGAGGGCCACTCCCATTTGAACATTACAACAGACATCTGAGCCAGATGGTAGTATGTCACTTTACAGATTAAGAAAGAAACTCAGAAAGCCTAAATTGTTCATTCCAAGGTCTTCTGCTTAGTAAATGGCAAAGCCAAGACTAGAAACTAGGATGATGACCTTCTATTCAGCTCTTTCTTGCCTGCCTCTGTGTCATTCTATTACAAGTGACCCCTCTACATTTTCTGGCCTCCCACCTTCAGACCCCAGTCTGAAATGAAGATATTAGTTCTGGCCTTTCTGTTTTTCCTACAGTCAGGTGATACTTAGGAGAATCACTTCCCTAAATTGAAGTGGGGAAAATGTGAAGTAAGTTACTGTGATCCCCTCCCCAAATTACCAGTCACGCAGAGTTATTTTTATACTACTCAACACAAAGGACTATTTAGGAATACAACACAGGTGATCATGTTTTATTCCAGTAATTTTTCAATTTAGCCAAGTGGAAAACTTTCTCCCTTCCTTTTTCAATATTTATTGATGATAAATAGCTTCACAGACAAGACGGCATTGATTGGACTCCAGGAGTAGATCTTTGTTTACTCCAATGCTGATTTTAGAGAGACAGCACATTTGAATAGCTTCAGTCTCTCAAATACATAGGCTTATTTTCACTGAATCACTTCTCATCTGTCAGTCTTTCCTGAGGAAAATGCTAATAAGCTTATGTCTGCTGTGAGTGCAATCTAGTCAGCAACCAATGCAAAAGGTCTGTGGCCCTTTCAGTGACTCAGAGTAGACTGATTGAGAATCTCTAGGTTGTCTCTTTTCTGCACCTTTACACGTGGTTTCTGTTCCTGGTGACTAGGTACAGAGTACCAAGGAGGGATCCAGGGAGTGTTACATATCACAGCAAGAGATGGGTGTCATCTGACACTCATGCTTTATAATTCTTAGAGGTAAATGGCATCTAAACTATATTTAGATTAAGCACCGCATTGACATGGCAAAGAAAGCACTGTCTATGGTACTGAATACAACAAAGCGTGAAACCTAAAGCGTGAAACCTATCACCCCCACCTCTTCTACTGCTTAGACGTCTGAGACTCGGGTCAGCACCTCAGGTGGAAGTAGGACCACGTTATCTGTTCATACCAGAAGGAAGCTAGGTAGCTTTTCCCACGAATCTGTTTTCTTCATTATTCCATTTTTATTTCTCGTTGACCTGCATTTTCCTCTTTAGGTTCCATCCCCACAAGTACCACTAGGACAGAATTGCAATCCTACTCAAACGCTTCATTGTTATTGGAAACACAAGGGGACAGCTCTAGTTTGTCTCTTTTCTTCTTTCTTTGGAGAAAGGCCAGAGAAATTCTAGTTTCCACTGTTTTCTGCATAAGCTTCTCCTACAACTTTAAGAGGACAGTCTCAGAGAGGTTTTAGACTAAGAAAAGTGTGTGTTGTCTCTCTCCATGGTGCTTGTCCTGCTTGGCGGAGGCATCTCTAAGGAGGCTATGCAGGAAGGGAAGAACATGTGACTGTCAACAATAACCTTTCAGCTGTAAATTTGTACACATTTGCTACAAATGACATTTCTCTCTTGGCAAAGCCATAGGCGTTAAAAGGGATATAAATAGTAAGAAATGTGTGTGGAATAGGTTATCCTTGTAAGGGTTCAATAAATAAATATTGGCTGATTATAATAACTCCTAGTAGATTGTTATTTGAAATAATTAGAGCACTGAAGCAAAACAGCTTTTTAAGACACACATGTGGGATAAGCAGTGACAGGCAATAGTACAGAAGCTGTGTGGAATGATAGCGTATTGTACTGGATCTGACGAGGGAGGCTGGCTTCCACCTCTCTCTCTGCACTGTATTTGGAGACAGGGCCGGTAAGGAGGTGATAAAGATTAATAAGGCCATAAGGGTGGGGCCCCAATAAAAATAGAAAGAAACACCAGAGCTCTCTCTCTGCTGTGTGAGGATATAGACAGAAGGCAGCCATCAACAAGCCAAGAAGGAGGCTCTCACCAGAACCCCTCAAGATGGACCAGCATCTTGATCTTGGACTTCATAGCCTCCAGAACTATGAGAAATAAATGTCTGTTACTGAAGCCACCCAGTCTCTGGTGGTTTTTCTTTTTTTGTTTTGTTTTGTTTTTTTAATGGCAGGGGAAGTGGATGAATTCAGGTGGTAATGACTGGCTAATTAAAATGACCTAATGGTCATGGTTTACAGTTTACAGAGCACTGTTACAAATTTTATCTCAGAGAAACTCTAGGAGGTAGAAAGAGCAAAGTATTATTTTTCAAATAAGAAAGTATACCTTAGACAGGTTCAAGATCACAAGGTTACCAAGTGGAATTCAGTCAGACCGGAAACCTGGGTCTTTAAAGTCACTATTGGTTGCAAATAGTTGTGGTCTTCTTGTTTTCAGCATTATTATATTGGATGTCTATGAATTCTAGGTTTCCAGATAATGCCTAGTTAAACAATGTCAAATTTATCACAAGGCATCTATCTATCATCTATCTATCTATCTATCTATCTATCTATCTATCTATCTCCACACATTTTTTTCTCTTTAGAACTGCAATAATTATCTCCCTTGACCCAGTGGTCCTCAAAGTGTGGTCCAGCAGTGGGAGCTGAGGACTTAGAAATGTGAATTCTTGGGTCTCAGCCCAGACTTAGAGAATTGGGAACTCGGAGCGTAAGGTCAAGCACTCTCTTCTAACAAACCATCCAGGGCATTCTGAGGCTGCTAGTGTTTGAGAATCACTGCTCTCATCTGGGTTCACTTGCTTGTTCACCTGCGAACTGGCTGGCATTTGACATATTGCACCAAAGATGTGCAGCTGCAACCCGAGTCCTACAACCAGCGAGATCCATACCATACTGCCACACTGACTTTTGAAATGCTTGAGCCTGTAAGAACATCCTTCATATAATCATAATGTCCTATAATTTTGTGTTGGCATTTGTTACCTCTTTTTAGTCTACCTGGAATTTGAAAACATTTTCAAAAAATAAAAAAAAACTATTTAGGCCCGGTATACCATAAATCTTGAATTAAGTTAACCCTAATTAAAAACAGTAATTTAAAATATAATGAATTTATTATTTATTCAAAATGTTTAATGTTTTTAATCCCTTACTCAAGGTATCTGGTCACTTACTTTTGCACTTACAGCCCTGAAATCTTGGTAACTTCCAAAGGAAGTTCATCTGTACAGGAAAGCTACTCCTTAACAAGATCCACCCCCTCCAGTCAGGAGAGAAAATTTAATAAATAATAAAAATGATTCAAAAATATATATTTAAATTTTTCCTTTTAATGTTCATTCTAGAAAGCCAAACATAAAGTTCATTAATTATATGTTATAATTTATATATAATAACTATATTTATGTATGTAATTATAATAAAAAGTATATATATTTTATGTCAAGTGTCTGGATTCACAGGAGGTAAGATTTTAATTCAATATGTTTCCCTTGATTACCTTCCAAGGCATGAACTTTAAAAGCTCTAGGGGCCTGACCAGGCGGTGGCACAGTGAATAGAGCGTTGGACTGGGATGCGGAGGACCCAGGTTAGAGACCCCGAGGAAGCCAGCTTGAGCGCGGGTTCATCTGGTTTAAGCAAAAGCTCATCAGCTTCAACCCAAGGTTGCTGGCTCAAGCAAGGAGTTAGTCTGCTGAAGACCCGCGGTCAAGGCACATGTGAGAAAGCAATCAATGAACAACTAAGGTGTAGCAATGAGCAACAAAAAACTAATGATTGATGCTTCTCATCTCTCCGTTCCTGTCTGTCCGTTCCTGTCTATCCCTCTCTCTGACTCTCTTTCTGTCTCTGTAAAAAAAAAAAAAAAAAAAAAAAAAAAAAAGCTCTAGGGATTTCTGGTGGAAAATATGGACTGTGATGCCAATGTGATTCATTCATATTTTAAATGACTTTGTGTGTGTGTGTGTGTGTGTGTGTGTGTGTGTGTGTGTGTGTGTGTGATTACATATTATATAAAACCTATTATTTTAAGACATCAACATTAATCTAAGAATTTTCTGTAATGTTTTATATGCATCCCAGGAAACTTTACCTAAAAATTTCATGAAGAAAGAAGTACAATATTACCATTTAACAATAAAACTTTAGACATTTCCAAAAGTAATTTTGGAAATAATCTGCTACCCTCTTGAATGCTTGAATGAGGGCAGCCAGGGAGAACAAAATGCACATACTCTGTGTTGCTTCTGTTATTAATTGTCCTATATAAGCAAAATTGTGGGCTTTCTGTGCAAGTACAAGACTTGCAAATCACGCAACTGATGAAATGGCGTAGAGCTCGCACAGCATTTGTGGAGCAACAGCTTCTGAATGACAGATTTAATAGATTAATAGACTTCTGCTCATCACAGCCTCCAACTATTTTATCTTCTTTACATTTTCTTTTGGTACCATTGACTGAAAAAGCTATTGCAATTACATGAAGATTGACAAGCACAGCACCATGCTTCTAAAAATATATAGGAAGAATAAATTGAACATAAATATTCCTTTCCAAATAGTGTGTGTGTATATATAAATATATAATATAAATATATTTATCAAATAATTTATATAATATTTATGAGTTGATGCAATATTAACATGTATTTTACACACATACCTTTAATGTTGTTCTCTTAAACTCAGGAAGAATTTTTTGTAGTATTATAAAGACTAATTAGAATATTTTCACAAATATTTTACTTACAGGTATTCATAATGTTATTGTTCTGACCTAGGATTTATTTACTCACAACATCAACACTACATCCACCACCTCCCAAAAGGAAGAACTACTCTTATAGCCAACAGCAAACACCAATGCCAAGTAATATTCATAATTACTCATCTTTTGAACCATGTTTGACATGAATGGTTCAGCAAAGCTGGGTCACTGCTAACTGGTGCCAACTGGTAGCAACTGGTACCAGGGCACTGGAGGAAATGTGATAACTACAGAGGCAAACAATAACAGGGAAAAAAACAAAACAAAACAAAGTCTCCCTCATTTGATCCAGGTGTGAAAGCTTTATTTTCTGAGAAGAAGTAAAGTAGGTTCTCTCTTTAATTTAAAAAGACATTCCTTAACAGTTAATAAAATAAATGTGTTTAGGCACAACAACATGTTTTATAAAAGGTACCACCAGATAAAAAGAACCACAACTCTCTTGGGTTTTCTACTCCAAAGATCTCAATGTGTAACTTTACAGTTTTCAGAATCCCCAAATTCAGTTAAAACAAAAAGAAGCTTTAGGAAAAAAAGAAGAAAAGAAAGGCTGCTTTGGGGGAGGATGAAACTAAAGAAGTACAAAAAAGAGTAAGAATTTACCTTCTACATGATTAAGAAAGAAATTAACTTTTTGTTTTAATAGGGAAAGTATAGGCATGTGTATTCTCCTAATATACTGAATTGCATTTCACTAGTTCATTCACCAGGTGGGTCCAGTCCTTTGATAGGAATGCTAGGCTACAGGCAGGGTCTGTGGGAGATGGAGATTGCATGCCGCAAGTAATGATTCCAGTACAATTAAAATGAGAGCTAAACAGCTCAGTGGCACACTTGGGTTCCAGACTCACTTACCATATTAACTAAACTGACAATTTGGCACTAAGTAGACATTTAGGGCCAAACACTCTCCATCCTTCTGTCTTACTCAAGAGCCGGAGAGTGAAGATGAGGCAAGAAGAACACGGAGGGATTTTAAGGGAACCCTGTAAAAGCGACATACTCTGTCCCTCGCATGGAGATGCTTTGTTTGGCTAGTTTTTCCTAGAAAATCACTTCAGTTACCTCAATCATTCCATGCCTAACAAGCAGGCCTCCGAGTCAGCTGCTTCTGGTAGCTATTTTCTGGTGGTCACTTCTCTCTCTCTCTCTTTTTTCCCCCAGAAAGATACACAATTGCTCCTTTAATGCCATCACCATGATGCAGAACAAACTGCACAATTAGGAAATTGTCCAAATTCAACTTGCCTTCCTGTAGCATGCTTTCTTTCTCACCTCTTCATCTGCTCACATCCCTTTGAATCATCTCTTTATGTCCACCTGAGTTTACGTCACCCTCAGAAGCAGCGACACTTATACAGTAAATGAATGTGCAGTTAGCTTGTCTGCCCAATAACTAACAAAGATGTTAAGGACTAATGCCAGTTCAGTGGCCTGAACTGGATACTGTCCATTACCTGGTGTGTCACTGTTTATGGCCTATTAAGCAGTTTTCATTTCACCTCATGGGCCCGTATAAAACCCAAGCCAGATGCTTCTCAAATTATAGGCAGTATTGCAGAATATTAAACAGTTTATCTTTGTTTTTTAAGCATCATCTCCAAATCTACTGAAGACTAGCCAAGAAACTAAATTGGGTAATATATATATTTTAAACTTCTCAGTTTTTTAAGTCCTTTTATCTCCCTTTCCCTAAATCATAGTCATTATTTTACACTAATGGGAGTGTTTCTCATTTTCAAAATAATATACTTTCTGGCTCTTATTTAAATTTGTTTTTCTAACCAAATTATCATTATTGTTTTGGTTCCCTTTTCAACAGAAACTTTTAATTTTCCAAATGTTTTTTTTAAATCTGCTTTTGCTTTTTCATCATTCTTACATCCAGAACATACATGCTGACATGCAATATCAGTAGATCAGAGGCTTAGTTGCTCTCCAAATCTGTCTTGGTAGGCAGGCCTCCATTAGACAGGCCTCTGTCAGGGCGGGGCTGACTGCTCAAAGGGCTTCAGTTGTCAAAAATCCACCGTGCAACAGTAGAAAATGTATGGAAGCATTCACTTACCTGCTTTTGATCAACAATTATTTCGAGGTCTTCATCACTGCTTAGTTTTCCATATCCTTTTTCTTTACTTTTCTTGTGAAAGAATAATTTTAAACGATCATTTAGTTTCTCTCCATGAAAAATCTTAATTCCCACTTAATACTTTTAAAAGATAAAGTTTACTTAGCCTTGTTCACTAGTCATAACATATCATTCTGTATGTCAGTCTCTTATGGACAACAGCAATTTTTTTTATTGATAAGCTGTTGGTTTATATTTATTCATTAAGTATTTTTTGTTCAGCTTCTTTCATACAAATTATGCTTTTAATCTTCTCTGAATATTGTTATGCTTCTCTTTTCCATTCTATAGTTTTTGAAGAGATTTTTTAATACTTTAATATAAGTAATTCCTTCAAGAGTCTCAGCACAATTTTTCTTAAAGATCGAAACTGCATTTGGTAATAGTCTGCTTAAGATGTCAACTATTAAATGTTTTACTTTAATAATACATATTTTTGAGAATGACAATTATTATGCAACTCAGATAACAAATTAAAAATCTGATACATTTGCTTATAAATCATATAAAAACTAACATTATAAAAACAACTCAAATAATTTTGAAATGATAAATAAAATAACTTTCAAAATCAGTTAGTTTGAAGAGATAGAAGAGTACAAATCATCTTTAAAAATGACTTTATTGGTATTTTGTCATCTTTACCCCCAATGACCATTCCACACCTATCTATCCCACAGAAAGAATTCTAACATTAGAGAAGGACATAGATCATGACAACCATTTTATTGTTGTGGTTATAGGAGTAAGATAATTTATCTAAGTTTTATTTTTCCTTCTCCCAAATTACTGGCTGATGGAAATGCCAGAAATCACGTTTCTTCATAATTTCAGGAATCAAAGTGCCCGTCTCTGTAGAGGTCCAGCAACAAAAGGGGGACCCCCTCACCACTCACTACACAGTTAGCTTTAGTTCAAGGTTATTATTTTTTAAAAACAATCTTTTCTTTAGCTATTGGCTATATCAACTAGAACTAAAGAAATTAAAAATGTTTCTTTTGTTTGTACCTACTGGGCCAAATTAGAATCTCCATCTCATTGGGGGGAAATAATTATATTCTTACAGTAACATGATTTAAATCTGTTTACACTGTGGGACATGATTCCTGTTTTTTCCCCTATGACATTTCAAAACCAGATTTCCACATTTCCTCCCCAATAAAGATATCTATTATTTTTGTGGTTTTTTTTCCTGTAATGAAGAGATTTCTGAATCTTCAAGTACTAGGATACATAAATAAAGTCTCATTCATATATTAATGAATTTAGCCGCTTCAGAACAGATGGCTACAGTATTTCACTCTATCGTTATTCTTGTCCTCATTTGAGGTTCCATTTCAGGATTAATGGAAAACAAAAAGAACAAGACAGTTTCAATCAAGCCAACTTTCTATCACTTGGCTCTTGTATCCTTTTAGTCCACTGGTTGCCATAGGATATTGTCCAGAGACCTTCTAATGCAAAACATTTAGAAAGCTTTCTCAAATATTGATCTGTATACGTACCAAGTAGCTCATTTGCATGACCCGATTTCTGGGCAAAAGGACATTAAGTAGAGATGAAATGTGGGTCCTTCCTTCCATTTCACTGTCAGATATCCCAGAACTCTTTGCACCAGTGGCAGTGGCTTCATTGCTAGAACTTGCTGACCAGAGACCCACGGGTCTTGCCCGGCAATAGTATTTATAATGTGTGACAATTAACCGAAGTATCCCTGAATCACTGTCTTGACTTTGTAAACATTGCGAAAATTTAGGCTAGCACAAAAAGTTATTAAAACAAAAATTTCTCCTTTTCTAATTTTTATCTGAGCACTTTTATATTACTTGACTGCTATTCTTGTTGAATGCTTTAAAAAATCACGTATTAATTATATACATTTTTATATTCATACCACACATATGAACTACTCAGCCTCATAAAAACTGTTTTCTCTTTTCAATGCCCCATCCCAGACTTTCTTGTGATTAGCAAATCGCTGCTAATTGGTATAAAAATGCCAGTATTCATAGAACATAATGCAAGGTGGCAATTTCTGCCAGTACCAACTTCCTCTTTTTCAACTTAATCTCGACTCCTTATCTGATATAGTAAATTTTCCTGGGAAGAGACTAGGTCAGGGAAGGAGATTATAGCTTCAACGACTTAAAGTAGAAGTTGGCATTTTCGGAAAGTGGGAGGTGGAATTTAGAGCTCTAATTCTGTACTTAAACTCCTAGTCCCCAAACAGCACACGCTGTACACAGTCAGAATTCTTACAGTTTTCCTCTAGAGTTAAGCAATATTTTCTAGTTCACCCCATAACCCCAGAGGGATTAAACCTTTTCTAAGCCATAATGGTTATTTGCTCACTTACTGCTTATTTCTAGTGCGAGCATAATCCTCTTTCAAGCATTCAGCTCTCACTTTGACTGCTTAGATCAGCCAGCCCAGGCAGGGATCTTCAGCTCTCTCCCTCTTCCCCGCCGGGCATCCCTGTCTTCTATGTATGCACTTTTGTTAAGCACAAAAAAGGAACTTCATAACTTCTACGTGGTCTTTCCCATTAGCCAAAGGACTGAACTAGAAGGAGAAAGGAAGCTAACCTCCCCATTGCCCAACGGTGAGGAGGCAGGGCTTCTGTGGGAGGAGAATCCAGAGGGCAATCACTTCCTGTGCTCCTCCCCCTCCCCTGGCAGACACCGGAGCTGAGCGTTTCCACTGAGGCAGAGAGAGCGGGCCCCTTTCCGCTTGGTCGTCACCGTGCTGCCTGCTTCTAGCTGATTTGATTCACTGCTCACCTAAGTTCAGTTGAGGAGGGAGCATCAGCGCAGTGGAGCTGAAACGGTGACCACTTTGAGGTGGGAAAAGTGAAGAAAGAAACAAAGGAAATAGTCATCATTGGCCAACAGTGCCACACTCCCTGTAAGGAGCTTCAGCTGAAGATAAGTGTCCTCTGAAACACAGGAACACAGGATTTCCCACCTTCCCCACAGTACTCTGAATCCTTTTGAGTAACTGGAAGGAGGACCATTCAGGGGTCCCCAAACTTTTTACACAGGGGGCCAGTTCACTGTCCTTCAGACCGTTGGGGGGCCGCCACATACAGTGCTCCTCTCACTGACCACCAGTGAAAGAGGAGCCCCTTTCCGGAAGTGCGGCGGGAGCTGTATGAATGGTTTCAGGTGGTCAGTTCTTTCTTAGTGCTAGTACCTTTTTAATGCCACTGAATCAGATCTGTACTTTTCTTAAGACCATGGAGTCTAACTGCTAACCTTTCCTCTCTGCAGACACTCCACCATCTCTCCTTAACTCAATTCATCTCTTGCTTCCCACCCCTTCATTCTCTCCTTCACAAAAGCAAAACAGAAAAAGGTAGGTTTAGTCACTCGAATTAAATAAATCATAAAACTTGGAAACTGTAGAGGAAGACAATGTATGATTGCAGATATAAACTAATTATATAAGAAAATTTTGCAACAAAATCTGATGGGCTAGAGACCTGAAGAACAAAGCACCCATGTTCAATTTTAGAATAAGATTTTATTAAAAGGTAACTATTAATTGCAAGATACTGCTTGCATCTGGGTTGAATTAGAAGGATTCTTCATACTCATTAGGAATGAAGTATATGAAGGAAATTTTGAAAGGAAAAAGGAACACATAATTTAGTGAATTGGACAAATTAGCCTCATTTGCAATTTTTGCCTAACTATAGATGTCAAAATCATTGTCAAGGTTAAGGATTACGTGTAAATATTAAGCAATTTTTTTACTATAATTTATTCAATACTGCAATGAATGATAAATAGTAGACCTAAATTTGTTAAAGCAAATGTTACCTGGAGACTATACAGACAAGAGTCCAGAGGCCTTCTCCCTATTCTCCTCCTCACGCTGCCAGTGCTCAGTTCCTGTCTTCTCATTTCCCCATCTGCAACCCCTTCTCTCTGCTACCTTCTTCCCTGCAGACTGCAGAGTTGTTTACTTCCCACTGTTCTAAAAGGTGACTTCCTCACATCTTGCTTTCCCCTAAAGCAGTGATTTTCAACCTTTTTCATCTCATAGCACACATAAGCTATTTACTAAAATTCTGCAGCACACCAATGTATATATATGCCAATCTGACCAAAAAAAATGGTATAATTTTGATTCATTTACACTGGATAGCTATTGTTGTGTTGAATGTTGTCATTTTTTATTTGATTATCTAAGGAAAAAGAGGTCAGTGCCCCTGACTAAATAGATAGGTGTTGCACATTTTAAAACTTCTTGTAGATACCAGTTGAAAATCATTGCCCTAAACGGCACTTATTTAACCCTTTGAGTAGTGAGTTTTTTTCATGCTCACTGACCCCTGGGAATGAGTTTTTTTTTAAGAAAATGAAATTAGCTCCAGTTTCAGTTTTATTAACTTAAAATCATGTTTGTTTGATAATCAATCTATAGAAACAAGAAGAACATACATTTGCCTTTTTAAATGTTGCCTCACACGGGTTTTTTTTTATTATTATTATTTTTTTTTTATTTTTCCGAAGTTGGAAATGGGGAGGCAGTCAGACAGACTCCCGCATGTGCCCGACCAGGATCCACCTGGCATGCCCACCAGGGGGCAATGCTCTGCCCATCTTGGGGCGTCGCTCTGCCACAATCAGAGCCATTCTAGTGCCTGAGGCAGAGGTCACAGAGCCATCCTCAGCGCCCGGGCAAACTTTGCTCCAATGGAGCCTTGGCTGAGGGAGGGGAAGAGAGAGACAGAGAGGAAGGAGAGGGGGAGGGGTGGAGAAGCAGATGGGCACTTCTCCTGTGTGCCCTGGCTGGGAATCGAACCCGGGACTCCTGCACGCCAGGCCGACGCTCTACCACTGAGCCAACTGGCCAGGGCCGCCTCACACATTTTTAAAATAAATCAATCGTATTCCAGATTGTCAGGAGGCACAAGGACTTACATGAATGTTCGTACTACTCAAAGGGTTAATCTTTCTTATCTCTTCACTGTCTAACTTGAAAGAGTGGTCCACTCTTACTAGCAACAGTTCCTTTCTCTTCACTTCTAAACCAATCATAATTGAGATGTAATTGACTATAATTGCTTTCTTGACAATTACCAATGGCCTTCTAATTATCAAATTCTCTAGCAGTTCTTTTTCAGAGCTAATTGTATGAATTATCCTCAAATGCAATTTGTGATTGACTACAGATGTCAAAATAAATGCAAATATTATTTCTGTCAGTGGTCAAGTTTGTATGAAATATTTTCAAAAATGCCTTTGCTATTATTTACCCAATTACAGCTATTAAATGGTATCACTACCAACCGAATAGAGTATCAGTGAGAGGCAGGAAGAAGTAAGAAAGGAGATGTGCTGAGAAGATACTTGCTGAGTTTATGGTGTCTTTGGAAAGTTCACCTACATGGAAAGATCTAGTTGGCCATTTGGATATACAGGTCTATATCTTAGAAGAGAGATAAGAGAAGACATATTAATTTTGGGGGATAATCAAAATTGCAAGCGTGGATGGGCCCATTAAAGGAGAAAAAAGAGATAGAGAGATGAGGACCAAGCCTGAAATCCTAGAGAATGTTACATTTAAAGAATGGGCCAAAAAAAAAAAAAAAAAAAGAACCCAGTGAAGGAGAGTGAATAGGAGGGGTCATGGATGTAGAAGAACCAGGAGAATGCAATCAAAAGAAAAAGAGAGGCCTAGAGGGTGTCCAATGCTGAAGAAAGGTTAAGTAAAGATGCGAACAGCAAAATTACATTGTATTTGGCATTTTGGAAGTCATCAAGGATTAAGAACAAAAAAAATAGTGAAGATGGAACTAAGATTAGACTAAATTAATGAGTACAGTGGCAGAAAGATAGTGAGAGAGGACTTAATTTCCCTCAGGAAAACTTGAATGAAAGGAGAAAGAGGGAAAATTTGTTAAGATGGTAGATCTCCTATGAAGTGTTCTTGCCACAGATAAACAAACAAACAAACAAAAACAAAAGAAAAAGAAGGAGCAAGAATGCTAGTGGAAAGACAAAAAATACCAAGAAAAAATGCTGTGAAAGTTACTATAGTTCCCCCCTCCCACTCCCTTGTGTAAAGGTATTGAGTATTTATGGTTCAAGAAGAAACTGGTAGAGAAAGTGTAGATACCAGAGGGTAAGGAAAGATTATTCAAGAAGCAAGAAAGTATGTCTTTTAATTTTAGGATTGTGTGATATATATTTACAGAACCAAATTCGGAAGACTACATATTAAGGTTAAATTAGCCCCTGTAATACTCATATTCCCCTCACCCAAACATTCTGTAAGGTTCGAGTTAATGTGTTTGCTATTATCTCTCCTAAAAGCTACCCCGCCCTCATTTTGAAATGTAGCAAAAAGTTTACCTTTGTAGGAATGTCTGGGAAAGCTTGCTCTGGGGAGGGACTGTGACCATGAGGGGAATCGAAATCACAGTAGTTGTTTGTGAAAGCTTAGCCACAAACTCAGGCCCCCAGCTGTTTCTGGGAGACTGACTTCTTGGCTGTCTTCAGAATTTACCAAGGACACCAAGCCTAGCTACATCAAAGAACTTGTGTCTCTGCTGCAGAATTCCCATCGTTAAGTCAGTAACCAAGGCCGCAAACCCCTTATATGCTAATCTGAGTTTACTCAGGTGCAGGCACCCCATGCCAGCAAAGCTTGCAACAACCCCCATACCTACCACTCTCTCCCACAGCTGGGGCTGACACTTATTGCTGGTCTCAGCCCACTTGTATGCTTACATCCAGGCATTTTTAGAATAAACTTTCTTTTTGCAACACACCAGCTTCGTGTTTTTGGTTCATCCTGCGGTTTCTGCCTTTCATATACCAAATATTCAAAGTCCTTTTCTGTGGGAGATGGAATTATGCACAGTCTATAGGCTATATGTTCTCTTTATAGTTGAGAATACTTTAGGAACAATTTTTTTTTTTTTTAGCAAGACAGAGAGAGAGAGAGAGAGAGAGGCAGGGAGAGAGATGAGAAGCATCAACTCATAGCTGCGGCACCTTAGTTGTTCATTGATTGCTTCTTGTATGTGTCTTGACCTTGGGGGCTCCAGCCAAGCCAGTAACCCTTTGCTCAAGCCAGCGACCTTGGGCTTCAAACCAGCGACCTTGGGCTTCAGGCCAGTGACTTTTGAGCTCAAGCCAGTGACTATGCGATCATGTCAATGATCCCATACTCAAGCTGGCAACCCTGTATTCAAGCTGGTGAGCTTGCGCTCAAGTCGGATGAACCTGCACTCAAGCTGGAGATCTTGGGGTTTCAAACCCCAAGTGTCCCACGTTGATGCCCTATCCACTGTGCCAGCACTGGTCAGGTGAGAATAAATTTCTTTTATAATAGAAAAAGTAAACTAAATATGATTGCTAGAAAAACCCATAAAATTTCCATGGAAAAGACTCATTTAAAGTTAACTTTGCAGAAAAATGACAGGGTTAGGGTCAGGGCTTTACCTTCCTTTATTATGTTTCTGGAGGAATAAAAGCTTTTCTTTTTTTTTTAATGTACAGATTCACGCTACAGTTATTGCTTATGTCCCTTGTGGCAAGTGTGTTAAGATGGTGGGGTGGATGTTTTGTTTATTGTATTTAATATGCCCCTTTCCTCTGACTCTCCCTTATAATATTACATCTCTAAGTTCTTTCACATCATTTTGGTCCCACATCTCTCCCCCTCCCCCTTTTAAAAATATGCACAGCATCAGCACAGGCACAGACACTACAGCTGTAGGAGCCAAAGAAACAATAAAAAGAGAAAACAGGACACAAGAGAGAAAAAGAAGTTCTCCCAAAAGTTCAGATCTTTTATTTTTCTTACATGTGGAGGAAATCAGCTTTCTGAAGGGAAAATATCAATACAGAGAATCGTTTGCAAAAGAGCTTGTTAAGTCTGGCATTTTTCAAGAATAATTTAAAAAAAAAAAAAGAAATTCACAGCTGTGTTTTTCCCTCCAACAGTGATCGTGTTACAGTAAAACAAAATAGCCATGGGGTGCAATCTTTTAGTTTTGGGCCAGTCGTGGGCAAACATAACATATGGCAATCAACGTCAGTTCTAAAGGTATATTGCTGGGTGAAAAAGAAACAGAAGGACAACAAATATGTTGATGCATTTTAAATCATGTTTGAAAGTCATATGCATATGTCCATATATTTAGTAACTTTTTTTATTTTAAAGCTAAATCTGATTGAGAGAACAGATATGCTGATTACTTACTAGTTGGACAATAAAGTGGCTGTGATGCACCCAATACAATTTTCACTGTGGCTTCTCTGTCCCTCCTAAATGCTGTCTCCCCTATCTATAGGGTGGCTCTTGATCTGTAAACGAATAACCTGAAGAGTTCATAAAGTTTCTTAAAAGTGTTTTCTATTTTCCAAAGATGAGAATTCTTCAACATAAATATCCATTAAAATTACTTAACCTTATGTTGTTCTGCAATGACATTTTCTAAAGGTAAGTACCTTATATATCTTTTCCAATGTTTTATCATGAAACTTTAAAACATACTGAAAAGATAAATTTATAGTGAGCACCTGTATGTATGCCTACTACCTAGATGCTACCGCTAATGTTTTATTACACTTGCTTTGGTCCATATTCATTCATTGCTGTGATACATTTTTAAAGTATAATACATGCTGTCATATTTCTATATATTCTTCTGATTTATTTTATTTAATTTACCTTTAAAACTTAGAAAGGCAAAACCATTGGTTCAGTAGGCTTCCAAAATGAGAGCACTATAAATTCAGGATTTGTTCCCCTATAGCTTTCATGTGAAAAGCAAATCAGTGAACCACATTTCCAGCATGGAGTGCTAGTAATAGGTCCTATCACTAGGACTAGGAAAGAAGAGTTCTGATCAAAGGGCTGGGATTTTTATAGCTCTCAGTCAAAAGCAAGTGATCAAACAATTCAACTTTTGGAGACAAATCCATGGTGTGATAGGCAGTTCCAGTTGATCTTAATCTCTGTGTCCTCATTTCATATCCTTTGATCATCAATGTTTCCTGCAAACAACTTTACTCTGGGCTATGCAATAATTATTCACCTCTGGTACATGAAACAAAAATGGCAAGCCTCAGGACAGGATGAGGATGGCCAATGACTTCTTGGAGGGAAAGGGCTTACAGGTGCTCTAAGGCACAGTACCTGGGTGTTTTTTGAGATTAAGTAGGCAGAAGACAAACACTGAACTTGAACTTTCAGTTATGTCTGATTCAGCAATGTTCCACATTACTTTGAAGACAATAAGTATACTCTTCTTAACCCTTCCTCACCCCAAAGCCAAACATAACCACATTCAAAGAAAAACACAACAAAACCTTATGTCCTTCTTAACAGGAAAATTGAGACTACTTCTTTCATGTGGAAAGTTCTTGTCTCTACAAAAATCATTTTCTTGTTTTTGTACTATGACTGATATATAAAAATGGTTTTCTGCCTCCTGAAGACAATAATGATTAAAAAGTGATATATTTTAACCTACTAGATTTCTTGGCATTATGTGGGCTTTGTGCTATTTCCTAAATAAGGTCAAGCTAACAAGCACTCCAACATAGTAGTTTTACTTGTATCACTCAAACAGCAGGGCAGGGGTGGTTGTTTGTGTGAGATAGTTAAGGAGCCTGAGAGAACTGACATTATTTCCTAACCCCAAATAGCAAATGAAGGCTACCATCACATGAAAGAGTTTCCTGCCTCGCCCAAAACAAATCAAAGGGTAAACTATGTATTCTATATTTTTGCAACTGTTCAAGACAAGAAATAATTCACAGGTATTTAAAACTGAAACTATTACTTAGTGTTCTGCTTCTGATCTTTGTTGACATAATTTCTTATTTTTATATGTGTTGGTTCTACAAGACGGGGGGGGGGGGTGCAGCTGGGTTACTCCAATCTCAGACACAGGTGTGACCATCATCGGCCTCCCCGGCGGCTCCCTTCTCCTCTCACCTGCAGTTAGCACACTGAGCAGCCCACACCTGCAGCTGATTTCCCCTGTAATGACTGATCTGAACATGATAACTGCATGCCATTGTGAAAGAAAACAGTGATCTTTGTACTTTAATAAAAAAGAAAAGAGGAAAAAACCCTCGTTGCTTCTATAAGCATTCTGTTTCCCAACTATATTAAGCCTCTACTTTTGTACTTTTTCTAAACTTGCACATTGCTTTGACACTTGGAAATATTTGTCTCGAGAAATGTTTGTCTCTGAAATTTTGTTTCTGACAAGAGACATCCCAAAGTTTATATTTCAGCCATAACATTCAATGCAAAAGGTTAAAGTTGTTTACCATTAAGCTACGTCTATGTGACTGATTGACCTATAACTAGTTTATTATGGTTCAAATAACTATAGAAGACTTTTTTTTATATGGATCTATACACAGCCATGGCAGCTTAAAATAAATCTTTCTTGTTTCCTAAGACTGACAGATTTCCTGGAGATTTAGAGCTCATTTCTCTCACCTCTGGGCTCTCCCCCATGGCCTTGACTACCTCAAGAATCCTAATTCTCATCATTTCTCCATCAGTCTCTATGGCTTCTTTTGTTCAACCCTTTCCCCCATGACTTATAAATTCACTGATGACACCATTACAGATAAGACATGGTCATCCTTAGAGGGTGGGCAGGTGTAGAGTTTGTATTCATCTTCTTCATGGATAAGGGCTTCTGGGCAACTATTTATTGAGGGAGCTTTTCTAAGCTGCAGGATTTGTAGGAGTAAGAAAGACCTGGGACACAGATCCTTTATCTGCTGTACATGTGACACTCAGTTAAAAGATTAAACAGCAGTGCTCAGAGGACATTAGTTTAAAGAGATATCAGCTAAGATCTTGCTTGATATAGAATATATTACTGCTAATGATGGGGAAATTTAGTGAAAGGCAAAGTTTAAATGAATTCATTTATATAATATATTGTCACCAACCGCCTGAGCTAAAATATTCTGTGAATTCTTGGCTCAAGTAAAAAGGGGCTTGATGTATAGAAATTGTGTATTTGAGTCATGAAGACAAAAGTTTTTAATGTGCGAAGAAGCAAGGTAGAGTTTGACAATGTTGGACATTCAAGTATTTGATGAATTTATTCATTAAAATTATATTATTAGTTTTGAACAATGATCACCTCATGTTGATATGTGGTCACCCTTTTAGCACTATGATTCCTAGATTCAGTTCATACTGAATATGTGTTATTATCACAAAATTAGTAAAAAGTCGTGAATTATCTCTGACATTTCAGAAAATATGACATCCATCATTAGAAAAAGTAAGCATAAATGCATTCAACTACACATGGCATTTGGCTTTATGCTAACTTTTATAGAAAATTCTGTATGACTAAATCAGCTGATAAGAAAGAAATGGTTTTCAAAAATAAACAATTATAGGCCCCAACTGGGTGGCTCAGTGGATAAGGTATCGACCCGATACACCAGAGGTCATGGGTTCAAGCCCCTGTCAAGGAATGTATAAGATGCAATCAATGTGTATAGAACTAAATGGAACAACTAAGTGAAACAAGTCGATGCTTCTCTATTAATTGAAAAAAAAAACCCAATTATGAAACCTCCCTTATTTAGTGATTAGATAAGGGATAGAGGTTAGCTTATCTAATATGGTAATTTTATTTTTCCTTGTTGTGAGTATAAAGTATGTTCATTTTATTCTTGTACTTTAAACATTTTATGTATTTTCTACTTTACAATAAAAGTAAAAAAATACTTTTATTTGTAGTACATTTTATGGGATGAAAATATCTGGATTTTGTTCATTAAAGAGACTTGGGTGTCATATATAAGGTGATAATAAAACAGATTTCATAATACGTTTGGACTACTTTACCACTATATCGTGAGCTTCTTGAGGTCAGGGCTGTGTTATCCACTCATTCTGTAAGTGTTTTTGAATACCCCCTATGAATGTGCTGAATTTTGGGGCATACTAAGTATAAGTGTAAGTGTGGTCCCTGCTCTCAGAAGGCTTGATGCCTAACTAGGGAAGGGAATAACTGAACAAACAGTAAAAATGTGAGGATACTATCATAGAGGAGTCTGGGTATGTGATGGTAGCTATAGGTCTTCACTTTCACTTTTGTGTCAAGGTTCATATTGGGATCTTAGTGGTAAGTAGAAGCCATTGAAGTGGAGTAGAGGGATTTGGGGAGTAGATATGCAGAAGAATGTCACAGAAGAAAGGCCAAAGAGAAGAGACGGCAGAGCCTTCTAACATCTGAGAGGAAGACTGTGTGGCTATAGGACAGCTGGGAATGATCCCAGATGAGACTGGAGAGGAAGGCAGAGTCTTGAAAATGATGTTCTATTATGGACAATGTGGAGCCATTGCAGGGTTTTAGCAGATGAGTGACATATCAGATCTGTGCTTTAAGTAGCCTACTTGCTAAATTGTGGGAAATAGATTGGAGGAAAGAAAATGGGAGGCAAAAAGAGCAGCTGTGGGCTACCAAAGGGTGTGGTTTGTGACAGCACTGGAGCCTGTTCCAACATAAGTTGAGATAGCTGACTACACAGTAATTTTATTATGACATGCTTATTTCAGCACTTTGTATACCATGAGATTACTTTTTCAATGCTGGCTGCTATAAGTGATAAAAGTATCCATATTTTCTGTGACCAGGAATGAAATTAGCAGTGAATGAGCCTACAACAGACAAATTCTACGTAATCTCCTAAGTTCGTAATATGTAAAATTATTTTAGCAAAAATTAAATGAAACAAAAATTTTTCAGAGATAGAGATAGGAAATTAGAGAGGAGAAAGACAGAGAATATATTTTGACTAATATAAAAAAATTTTGCACTTAGTGAAGGATATGAATTTTTGTATTCTGTAAGATCCTAAGACATATCTAAACCTTTCTTGCTGTTTCTTGCTATTTGATGAAAACAAAGAGTCTATTAAAAAAATACAATGTGAGATTGTTCAGTGTTGCAGAGCATCTAAAAGGATTTATTGTGACTTTTGGAGATCAACAACAGGAATTCTTTATGCAAACCTAGAACTAAACTGCCCAGAGAGCATAAAATATTGAAAAGAAATGCATTTACTCAGGTGAATTTGGGATATCATAAAGCTAATGTGTTTTAAAAAGAATTGACATGGTATATTTAGAGCTTGGTTAAAAAACATACAGTTGATTCCCTTTGTTTTTTCAAAATGGACACATAAACTTGTCAAAAGATAAAACAATAATGGGGAAAAGCTGGAATAAGATAAAGGAGATTCAAACACAACATTTATCTTTTTGCTCAAAGTTTGTTCGGAGAGTTATGCTACTTAATAACTTTGGTTATGATTATTTAAAAACAATTACAAGTTACATATAAAATATTGCAGGATCTCTAGCTACATGTGAGCAAACCTCAGAGCTTCAAAATGAACTTCTTTCAATAAGACCAAAGCATTCCAGTGAGGATGCATGGCTACTGACAGTTTTCTTCCATCTGCAGTTCAAAGCTTTGCATTTCCCTTTTTAGGAATAAATCAACAAATCTTAGATGCTTCTATTAAAGAGGTAATGACAAATTTTTAAACAGACAATGAGAAAGACTTCTTGAACAATGAAGAGCAGAGCAATTTCACTGGTGAAGGGCATGAGGCTCATATCAACTTGAGAGCCCAGGTCCTTTGAAGACTTCTTGCAATCTTTGACTAATACCCCGAAGTGCATGATACATTGATAATGTTGTACAGAGAGACAGAAGAATGGCTGATATTCAAGTGCTTTAAATACATCTTTGGAATTAGATATAGACTTCAAAAAAGAACCTTTTAACCACTCCTGTACTCCTGTAAAGCTGTCCCAGGTAGGTGAGTGAGGGAGTTTTAGAGAAGAAGCCAGGCTTTAGTAGAGAACAGCTATATAGTACCATGCCCCAAATGGAAAAGCTTTTTAAAATGATAAAAGCAGCAGCTTATCCTTATTAAAAAAAGGTAAAAAATTTTTAAAAAGTATGGAGGTGTGCTTATCACATTGTTGATACTTAGTAACTACTGAATGAAACAGTTTTGCTTTATAGCAAAAAGGAAAATAATGAATTACTCCCATTATTCCTAATAATTATTATTTCTCTTGTTGATGCCATTCCAAAACTATTTTTATACATATAGATGCACATATATGTATGTATGTTTAACTATATATTCATATCTAAGTACATATGTATTTTTATGACATAAATGTGATTGTTATATACATACTACTCTTTTTACTCAAGAATATATTGTAAATATTTTTCATAATAAAACATATCAATATCTACCTGACACATCCAAGCTCTTCTTACATCAACAGATTTTTGTTAAGAAAGTGTGAGAAATCCTGGAAACCATTAGAATGAAGAATGAATGTAACACTTAGGAGACAATACGGGCACATGAGTTTTGTCTGACGAACTCTGGTGGCTTCCACAATCTTTCAGGTGATCTGCAAAGTTAAAACTATTTTCATAATCATCTAAATGTCATTTACCTTTTTTGCTGTGTTGACATTTGCATAAATAGTGCAAAAGCAACAGTGGGTAAAACTGTACAGTAGCATGAATTAAAGTGATGGCATCAGATTGTCCTAGTTGGGAATGGAACTGGTCACTCTAAAATAAATGTAAGAACCAGGAGGTTTACTTGGAAAAAATGACTAAGAGACAAGCTATGTACTCAACTTGGAAATCTAAAATTTTTTTCCTGAAAACAAATGAAGGAATTTTTCATTTCAAGAAAAACAGTCAACAATATTTCTGTCAAAATTCAAGTTTTCAATGACAGAATTTTGAAAAACTTGTATTTTCCACTGTGAATTTGATAATTTCCCAATAGTTAAAGATATTTCTTATGAGATCAGTGATATTAATGAAGTATTTGGTATTGTACAATGAAGTATGGCAACCTTTGAAAGATATGAATAACTCAATGAACCAATATTTTCTAAATGATCCATACATGGCACGTTACCAAAATTATGCATAAGTTAAAGACCCATTCAAAGTGTAAGAAAAACCAATAGTTTTTTTTAAACCAATAGATTTTAATGTAAGAAGTATACCAAGTTCATTGATTGTGCTCAGATTCCATATTGCTGCTAGATTTTAAGAAATAACATCTGTCAAGTTTTGGCATAGTTCCAAAGAATATCTATAATTATTTTAAAAAGCTATTAAAATACTCCTACCTTCCCCACCTGTGTAGTTGTACGAAGATAAATTTTTCTTCTTATACCTTAACCAAAAAACAATTGCAACAGATTAAATGCAGAAACAGGTATGAGAATTGTTTTTCTATTAAGCTCTTATATAAAAGAGATTTGCAAAAATATAAAACAGAGCCACACTTCTCACTAAAATTTCTATTTTTAAAAAATAAAATAGCCTGATCTGTGGTGGCGCAGTGGATAAAACATCTATCTGAAATGCTGAGGTCGCCTGTTAGAAACTCCAGGCTTGCCTGGTCAAGGCACATATGGGAATTAATGCTTCCTGTTCCTCCCTCCTTCTCTCTATTTCTATCTCTGTCTCTCTCTCCTCTCTAAAGTGAATAAACAAAATCTTAAAATAAAATAAAATTAAATTAAGGTAAATTAAATTTAAAAATGTTTTTGGTGTTATCATGTAATGAATATTTTGCTATATTTTAATGTATTAATAGTGCATAGTTAAAATTTTTCTTAGTTTTTTTCCTAATACAGTAAGTGCCAATAAATATAATAGACATATGCAAAAGCTCTTTGTGGTCTTCACTATTTTTTAAGAGGGGTGCTCGGCCAAAAGTCTGAGGAACACTGTTATACTAGAAAGAATATAAACTTGTTCTCTGAGGTGGTAGAACAATTTGCCTTTAAAAAGTTAGTTTTTATTTTTCCACTTTCTAATGATAATAAACACCATCAATTTATCTCTTTTAAATTCTAGTAGAAAATACTATAATAGATCATGTCAAAAATTACCCAAGTAGGCCTGACCTGGCGGTGATACAGTGGATAGAGTGTCGGACTGGGATGCAGAGGACCCAGGTTTGAAGCCCTGAGGTTGCTGGCTTGAGCACAGGCTCACCCAGCTTGAGCATGGGGTCATTGGCTTGAGTGCAGGGTTGCTGGCTTGAGCATGGGATCACTCACTCTGCTGCAGCCCCCTATATCTTTTACCTTTTTTAGGAAGTTCCATGAAGGTAGATATTATTCTCCTTATTTATAGCTGAGGAGATGGATTCTAGGAGAGAGAAAAAATGCTTTGTCCAGTCAGAAAGTGCTAAAACACAGAATCAAATTCAGGTCTGCTGACCTTATGTCCTTGAGCTTTTTATTTCATCTTTGGATGGAAAATATAGTTTTTTGGTTACATCATCATGGACTAAGTACTTTAGCTCTTCTACAATAGAAACAAGGGCTGAGTACTGACATATCTTTAGACCTATCTTTATATGTCTATATCTAGACATATCTATATATGTCAAGGATTCCGGCTTTTCCCAGCACATTTCTTCTGCCTATATGTAAGGATTGTGGGAAATAATAAATGTTAATGCATGTGAAATAATGCTTAGTATATATTAAGTCTTGTTATTAATATTTTTCATACCTAGCCTAACAGTATAACCCTGTAAGAGGCCAGAGAAGCTTAGGTTTCATCCAACTCTTAGGTCATGTATGAAAGGGCTCAATCACTAAGACAAAAATAGGAAATAGATGAAAGCATATGAAAAGGCATCAGAACAATTTCAGGCTTGAACAACAACAGAAATGCAGCTTTTCCAGGCTAGAAGCCAGAGGTGATTCTGTATATTCTGTTGACCTACAGCTCAACTCACCGCTCAAATTTAGAGGTGATTAAAAATGTCAATACGTCACTCCTCTACTTGCTGGGTCTGGTCCAAACTAGCTTTGAGTGGCTGTTGGACAGCATCACCATTAATGGTTTGTTCCCTGTCCCCACCTCAGACTGTTGGAATCACATAAAACACCTTGAGAATCCAGGCAAGGCTGATCAACTTTACATCCTATTCTCTGTTCTCCTAGTTTTGGTCCTGTTGGCCTCACACTTGAAGCCTTTCTCCACACCATCCCTTGAGAATGATGCACCATTTGGATGGATCTTCTTTAGTGCCTCTCTGGGGCCCTTTCTGCCTCAACCCAGTTCCACTTTGGGTGTGCCTAAGACAACCTGCTTCTGACCCAGGCTCTCAGCCATACCTGCAGAGGCAGGCGGATTCAACACTAGGGCTAAAAAGAGGTCCTGCCTGTGAAAGCATGAGTCCAGCTTCCTGGTGGCTCCTGCAGAGCCCTCCAATGCTTGCTGTACAGGGCAATGCTGGGAGGATTTGGCTGAGCGTGAAAGTATAGGAGAGGAGCCAAGTTTCGGCAGTTAAGGGAGGTAAGAGTTTCTGGAAGATGTACATTTTTAGCAAAGGAATATTTATGGTATTAATTTAGTTGTCTTTGTACATTGATCCCAACATAGCACATGTACATATTAATACCTAATAAGATAATAATGATAGTAATAGGTAGCTCTCATAGGAATAATCTCAAATTATTTTTCCTCTATAGATATATACAAATTTTTGCAACAATAATAAAATGAGAATGACTCATTAAAAATTTCAATTTGTCGCCCTGTCTGGATAGCTCAGTTGGTTAAGAGCGTTGTCCCAAAGCACAGAGGTTGCCAGTTCGATCCCAAGTCGGGGCACATACAGGAATAGATTGATGTTCCTGTCTCTCTTTCTCTCCCTCTCCCTGCCTCTCTCATTAAAATCAATAAATTAAAAAAAATTTTTTTAATTCAATTTTTTAATAATAAATTTACCTTGGGGAGGACACATTGCTATTCACTAGACTGAAGATTATATATGTTATCTTATATCTCATAATATTACTATGAATTTGTTTATATGTTTCTTAGTTTTCAAATGGAAAGCCTTAAAGGTTTAGGATTTTTTTCCCAGGACTATGTCTAAGGTCACACAACCCATAAATAGCAGAGCAGACTTAAAACTTGAAATTTTCTGATCAATCCAAATCTGAGCTTTGCAGCTCAGCCCCCTGCCTCCAGCATATTTCCATTTCACTGAAAGTTGGGATGACAATGCAAAAATGCACATTTGATTAAGTAGAAAAAGGAAAATTTAAGAAAAGTCAACAGCTTTTTGTTTATTTATTTATTTTCCAGACAAACATTGATCTCAAAGCCGTATGGTGGAGATATAAGAGGTCAGTCTCTGAGATCAGATTGCTTGGTTTAAAGCCAGCTCTGCCATATACTAGCTGAATAGATATGAGCAAGTTGTTTTTAACTCTTCTCTGCCTAAATTTTCTCATTTGAGAATAACAACCAAACCTATGTCCTTGAGCTGTTGAGGGGAAAATGTTATTAATACATGTCAAGTGCTTAGAACAGCACTCCACACATTTAATACACTTAACAAATATTAGCTAATATAAACTGACATCTTTCCCGCCTTCTCTCTCTCCCTCTCTTACTTTTTTCCTTCTTTCTTCTAACAGGTTGAGTTGACGGTGTGTAACCATTAAGCAATCTTTCTAGCAAGATGGTAAGACTCACCAATGATGGCTCAGAAACTCAGTCTTGAAGTTAAAAATTTTTTTTGGCTGGGATTTAAAAATAGAACCTGGTGAGAAGCAATTCTTGCTGTGTCAACTTTTAGAATGCTGTACTGAGAAAACCTAGCAGTGCTTTATTTTAAGAAGACCCTGAATGGCTTAGCTGCAGTTCATGGACACATCAGAACATCCCTTGATGGTTCTCTTTCCTGTGAACCTGGAAGCAAGCAACATGAAGAGTTCTGGTTTGACCTCTCTCCCCCCAAAGTCAACCAAACTGAACTAGGTGCTACTGTCAAGTAAGTGGAGCAGAACCCCAGCAGTGAGCACTTTGCTGCTGACCCTTTTGAAGTTTGCCTCTTCGTTACATCTACTTTTTAACACAAATTGGACTTTTTACAGTATGTTTCAGAAATGGTGCAAAATATTAAGGATACGGAAGAAGAATGGCTATAGATGGTTGATTTGGAAAGTAGGTAAAGGACTTTGGTCTGTGTCAACATCTGGGTTTTAGCCTTGTTTTTTATCACTTTTTCCTTCGAGGGCCAATAATCTTAACTCTGAGCTCAGTTTTCTTCATTTTCAAAGTAGGGGTTTGTACTAGATAATCTTTAATGTTGTTAATTCTATGATTACTTTTTAAAGTACTGGGAAGTCAGTTAATTAATAATTTTGTAGTAATTAAGATGATCATTGTTAATTAAAGGAAGAAACTAAGCCTCATAAATTTTAACATTAATCCAGATATCAAGCTGCTATGCTCACTTCCTTCATAGCTGTCAAACAGTATTTTTTTAATAACCAACTGAAATGGATGCAACAAACTAAAGTCTCCACAGTAATGTAACCAACACAAGTAATTTAAATTAGATGTGAAAATATGTTTTTCAAGAAGGGATGTGTCGGTGGTCTTTAAATGTATGAGTCAATACTTGTTCAGAAAAACTAATCAGGTAGCGAGGTATAGAATTCATTGAAGGGAATTAAAAGTGCAGACACAATGTAGTTAGGAGCCAAATCACAGGTAACAAGTCTGAAAAAAGATATCAGCAAAAAGAATGGAATTGCTAGGATTTGGTAATTTGGTGTTTATATAGAAGTAAGCTTGGGTGTATATTTTTTGTACTATTTTGAAAGATTCTTTACTGAAAAGTCAGTAAAATGCCACTTAGTATCAAGATAAAACTTTAAAAGACAAGTATACACATATCATGTCTCAAGAATGAAGGATGAACTAGGAATGCTTTATTTTTGGTACTGGTCTTGAATTGACTG
Source organism: Saccopteryx leptura (assembly GCF_036850995.1). Lineage (NCBI taxonomy): Eukaryota > Metazoa > Chordata > Mammalia > Chiroptera > Emballonuridae > Saccopteryx > Saccopteryx leptura. The sequence continues at coordinate 74,309,653 of NC_089510.1, read as the reverse complement.
GCATATTCTGCACAGGCCTCCATGGAAACCAGCAGAACTCAGTGGGAGGGACAAGGCTAAGGCCATGAAACAGAACTAAGTAGCCTGGCTCTACCTGCCACATGCAGACAGGGACCATGGCTCGTACTTACCTTGTCTGTCCAACCAGCACCAGTCGCAGTTTCTGATACAGAGCAGGCACTTCGTAATGATGAAAAGTTAATTATTTGACTGACAAGGGTCAGCATCCCTCCATTTCAACCTACGTGACACTGTTGTATCGATGAAACCAACCAAATTAATCCAAACCCACCCACCCTCCAGTTCTGTTATTTGTTTCATCATTGAACTATCACAAGTTATTTATCTTTTATTTATTATTTTTATTTATTGATTTTAGAGATAAAAAGGGAGAAAGAGAGAGAGAATCATCAATTTGTTCTACATAGTTGTGTATTCATTGGATGCTTCTTGTATGTGTCCTGACCGGGGATCAACTCTGCAATCTTGGTGTATGGGGATGATGCTCTAACCAACTGAGTATGCAGGCAGGGCTAAAATTTTGCTTTTTACTTAACTTAAAAAAATAAAACAGTTATAATAATTCATATGCTAACATTAATATTAAAAATAGAATCACTAAATCACATAGAAAGATTAAATTTCTTATTCAAAATAAAAATTAATAAAAAATAGATGTATGTTCTTAAGAACATATCCCATAATATTTTCCTTTGAGTTTATAAATCTAAGAGATGTATACCTCCTAATTCCTTCCTTCTATTTATTGTGCTCTTAATATGTCCCAGTCACTGTATAACCCTCAGGAGACATGGAAATATATTAGGCCAGTACCCTTTCCTCTAGAATCTTGCTATCTAGAGAAAGCTATTTTCCAAAATTTCCCATTTTACTGTATTGTCAGTTCCAATTGTCATTACAGAATTGTTTCTGGTGGTCATGATCTTCCAAAATGCAACAAAGTCCATTTTAAAATTATAATTATAATCATATTGTGCTTGACATTATAATAATGTAAAATTTAGTTTAATTTTAAATTGCTATAACATCTAGACCTACATACTATATACTGCAAATATTTTATTGCAAATAATTTGTATTTAAATAACATATCTGTGTTAACAAAATTCTTTCTTTGGAGGGTAGAATAAATTTATTTTATTATATATATATTTAACCTGCTTTATTTATTTATTTCTAATTGAATTTATTGGGGGTGACATTGGTTAATAAAATTATTATATATAGGTCTCCGGGGTAGAATTCTACATCATCTGTACACTGCATTGTGTGCTCACCACCCCAAGTCAAGTCTCCTTCCATCACCATTTAGTTTCCTTTACCCTCTCCTACTTCCTCCAACCTTCCCTTCTGATAATCACCACACTGTTTGTCGTCTGTGTCTATGAGTTTTGTTTTGTTTTGTTTTTTTTTCATTTTTCTGAAGCTGGAAACAGGGAGAGACAGTCAGACAGACTCCCGCATGTGCCCGACGGGGATCCACCCGGCACGCCCACCATGGGCGGACGCTCTGCCCACCAGGGGGCGATGCTCTGCCCATCCTGGGCGTCGCCATGTTGCGACCAGAGCCACTCTAGCGCCTGAGGCAGAGGCCACAGAGCCATCCCCAGTGCCCGGGCCATCTTTGCTCCAATGGAGCCTTGGCTGCGGGAGGGGAAGAGAGAGACAGAGAGGAAAGCGCGGTGGAGGGGTGGAGAAGCAAATGGGCGCTTCTCCTGTGTGCCCTGGCCAGGAATCGAACCCGGGTCCTCCGCACGCTAGGCTCTATGAGTTTTTTGGTTTGTTTAATTCCTTCACATTTTTCTCCCAGCCTCCCTCCCCCTTCTCCTCAGACACAAGTTCTAGTATTCATCAGTTTAATATTTATCTAACACTTACAGTCATTTTGTTCTCATGATAACCTTGTAAAGTAATAATAATAACTAACATTTACTGAGTATTTATGATGGGCCAGGCTACTCTAAGTGTTTTACACATATTTATTCATCTAGTTCTCACTACAACTACATAAGAACTTTATCACCTTCATAAGAGATGAAGAAACAGCACCAGAGAGATCCGGCAGCTCTCCCAAGGAAGAGCCAGGTTTGAAACTTGATACATGCCCAGGTCCTTCTCCAGACATTCTCATACCATTGGTCCGGGGTGGGCTTGGGCATCAATATTAATTTAAAAAAAAAAGTAATTTTATAAACATATCTCAGGTGATTCAAATGTGCAGCTAAAGGTTAAAAATTCTAAGAATAAAGCCAGTGTCCCCAAATTGTATGGTAAAAGAGTGTTTAGTTTGTAAAAAACCACCACTTCTAAAGTGGCTGTACCATTTTGCGTTCCCACCAGCAGAGTATGAGAGAAAGTCCTGTTGTTCCAGATTCTTGCCAGCACTTGGTATTGTCAGCATTCTAGATTTTGTCTATCTTAATAGGTGTATAGTATAGTAGCTTACTGTTGTTTTAATATGAATTTCCTTTATTCTCCATATGATATGGAGAATTTTTTCATATGCTTATTTGCCATTTGTGTATCTTTAGTGAGGTGTCTGTTGAGGTCTTTGGCCCATTTTTTTTTTTTTTTTTTACAGAGACAGAGCAAGAGTCAGAGAAAGGGATAGATAAGGACAGACAGGCAGGCAGAGAGATGAGAAGCATCAATCATCAGTTTTTCATTGTAACATTTTAGTTGTTCATTGATTGCTTTCTCATATGTGCCTTGACTGTGGAGCTACAGCAGACCGAGTAACCCCTTACTCAAGCCAACAACTTTGAGTTCTAGCTGGTGAGTTTTGCTCAAACCAGTTGAGCCTGCACTCAAGCTGGTGACCTCGGGGTCTCGAACCTGGGTCTTCTGCATCCCAGTACGATGCTCTATCCACTGTGCCACCGCCGGTCAGGCACTTTGGCCCATTTTTAAATAAAATTGTTTGTTTGCTTATTGTTGAGTTTTAAAAGTTCATTGTATATTTTGAATAACAGTCTTTTATCAGATGTGTCTTTTGAAAACATTTGATCCCAGTCTTCTAATTCTCTTCTAATTCTCTTGACATTGTCTTTTGCAAAACAGAAGTTTTTAATTTTATTGAAATTCAGCTCATCAATTATTTCTGATTTTGATCATTTTTCTATTGCTTTTGATAAATGCATAAACGATAAGGGATTGGAGTATGTATATCATTTTATAACTTGCTTTTCTATTTAACATATTATGAGCTTCCTACTTATAAATAGGTGTACTTTCACAATATCACTTTCAATGGTTGTGTAGCTTTATATTGGTTATAATTAGCGGAGACTATTTTAAGTTTTTATTGAATTTTGTTGTTGTCATTGCTCATAAAATAAGGCTTCACTTCAGACCTTGTCCTTATAACTAAACCTATGTGTACATCCTTTGGGGGAGGTCAATAAATAATGCTAGTTACATTTATTTTTCACTGTGCTCTCAAGCAATGATCTCTAAATGTGATTTGAAAACAGTAAATTTTAATTATTTTAAATTTAATTTTAAAGCATATATATTATATGCATACGTAACTTGACATAACTAGTTTATTGAGATCATGCCATGTGAATTATTTTTATAGATTAGTCTCTGTTTTGTTTTGCTTTCCTTGTTTACTCCTGTTTCCTGATACAGTCATATCACCAAATACAGATTCTATAAATGCATTCATAATTAAAAATGTATATATTTATAGGTAAATACACATATTTGTAGGTAAATACATTTAATCATGTACCTTTGGGGTTGTCACTGTTTTTTTTTTTTTTGTATTTTTTTTCTGAAGCTGGAAACGGGGAAAGACAGCCAGACAGACTCCCGCATGCACCCGACCGGGATCCACCCGGCACGCCCACCAGGGGTGATGCTCTGCCCACCAGGGGGCGATGCTCTGCCCCTCCAGGGCGTCGCTCTGCTGCGACCAGAGCCACTCTAGCACCTGGGGCAGAGGCCAAGGAGCCATCCCCAGCGCCCGGGCCATCTTTGCTCCAATGGAGCCTTGGCTGCGGGAGGGGAAGAGAGAGACAGAGAGGAAGGAGGGGGTGGGAGGTGGAGAAGCAAATGGGCGCTTCTCCTATGTGCACTGTTTTTAAAAATAATATATTATACTCCTTTGTGTCTTGGTTTTCTCTCACAACTGTACCTCATATATAATCACCTAAATCAATCTTCATAGCTCTATTTATATTTTTTAATGTTTGCATGTTATTGCAGGTGTGAATGTACCATCACTTTTTCAACCATTTTTTAAAAATGAACATTTACTTGGTTTCCTTCCTCCCCCCCTCCAATTCTGGACAGTCCTGCAATTAGCATCTTTGTGCATATTTCTCTGGGTTCTGGCTCTTTTGGTTCTATCAAATAGATGGAGATTGCTATCTACCAATAGGAGTGGGATTGCTGATTGGAGAGTACATATTTTTAATTTTAAAGTTGTTTAAAAATGTCAGATCATCAGCATTACATAATTACATCTTTCCTTCATCATAGACAGCAACAAGTATTCATTGCTTTAAATTTTTTTTGGTCTGATGGGTATAAAGTAGTATATTTCATCACATTTCCCTATTAATTAATTTGAACATCTTTTCATTTTGTTGACCACTTGAAGTTTCTCTTCTAGAATAGTCCCATCTGCATCTCTTCCTTAGTTTTTAATTGGGTTGTTGGCCCATTTCTTGGCAATTTGTGGGAACTTTCTGCATAGTTTGGCTAAAAACCCTTTGTTAGCTATGTTGCAAATATTTTCTCAAACCTATATTTGTCTGTCAACATAACCCCTTTTTTATGCATATCCTTAGTTTTTCCATTAAGAAATATATATATTTTAGTTTCAATGGCTGCTATAAATTCAGCTGCTTAGAACTGGGGAAAGACTAGCTACCACAGTATTTTATAAGAAAAGACAGGGATAATGGGGAACATAATAAAACTCTTCAGAAAAATTTGACAAGTATAGTTAATTATATTACTAAGTCAGGAAACAAAGCAATAGCAACAAAGAATTTGTCATAAAGATCTAAATTATCTTGTATTTTTATAGCATGAAACCTGGAAGGGATCTTAAATATGATCTGTAGATAAATCCTCATTCATTCCACAGGCTAGGAAACTATGATAGATGAGACCAAAGACTTTTTCTTTTCAAACAGAAAGGAGTGATAGAGATCTAACCCATTCTGGGTTATTAAGGGAGATGTAAACTGACAGTTCAGGTGGGGACTTGGGGACTGGCTTCCAATACCCTACTGAGACTCTTCTAAATGAAGCCAAAAGTTCTAGCAGTTCAGTAAACAAGCTGATTCAGAAAACTGTCTCCAAAGGGAGCTTAGCTCACTCTATTCTATCATGTGCAGCACAGAAAACATCTATCTTAATCCATTACTAGAATGATCTGTATTATGCCGCATGCTTATGTGTTACTGAATGAGGAGTATTTTAGGTTTTAAAAAAAGACTGTCTATTCTGTGGCCTCAAACTGTGCACTAAAACAAAGACAAAACAAAATTTAAAAAAAACCAATGCCACACATATTAATATCAAATTGCAGAGAACCAAAATATAATTATTTGATCAAATTTACATTATTCACAATTTAATCCTTTAAATAAAGTGCTCAAATGCATATAAGTTGGAAAATCATATATACTGGTCTTGATTATTTCATAGATTTAATGAAAATAAAAACTTTTCATCTCTTCAAGCTCCAGAGGCCTCAGATCTTTTCTGATTCAGATACCATTATAGTACAACTGTTTTCCAATTTGGAAGATATTTTTACATATTTTAAATAAATATGTTTGAATTAAACCTAAAGTTTTTCAAGAAAAACAAAAAGCAAAGAAATAATAATTACATCTTATCTAATGCTCATTAAAAGCCTACTTTGGCTCTCTTTGGTTACTAAAGTGATAATATTAAAAGAGTAATTATGGTAAATTTCTTAAAATCTAGTAGAAATCTGTCGTACAAATAAGTGAAAAGGGTTTGCATAATAATTTGAATTTACAAATAAGGAATGTAAGATAATACTCTAGCAAGTGCTGATAACCACTGCTTTTATTCCAATCAGTATCTCTTTTAACTATTTATACAAGGAATCTTATATTTTTCTCTTCCATAAGAGATCTGACAATTTCAGTTATGAACAGAGAGTACTATTTGAATTAGCCTTTCCAATTTGGAAGCAATATTACTTGAACAGAAAGGCTATCCTGTAAATTTATGTTTCGCTCTTGAACTGACTAAAAAAAACCTTGGCTGGCTATTTAAATCCTGATACCTTACCAGCAGACTTCTACAGTCCTTGAATTTGTTGTTCAGAGACCTCTGTTGCTTGGTGTAGTGATGGTTAAATTTAGTAAAAACATTTCAGATAATATTTTCACAATTTTATTTATATTCATGATAAACAGCCAAATTAAGTTTTAATTATTGGTTAAGAATATTTACTATATGGTTACCATTTGGTAAAATTTGAAAATAAGATAGAATGGAGACTCAAACTGTTGATAAAAATTTTTGATCAAGCTAATGGGAATTATAACTGGTTAATAAAATATTGATATAATGTCCAAAACACCTGGGTATATTAACATGAATGGAAATAATATCAGTTCTACACCGGAATCTAAACATATACCAACAGAATGAAATGGAAACTTGGTACTGAACTATCTGACCTGTTGTGTTTTGCAGAGGTTCAAAGTCTTGCTGCATCAGAACCACCAGAATTTTTGTTAAAAATGGTATCCTTGGGTTTCACCCAAGATATACTGAAGTTTCTGGGGTGGTGCCCAGAAAGCTACAGTTTTGTAGCACTTAGGTGAACTTCTTATGCCCTCAAGTTTGAACATCTTTGACTTTGACAAAGCAGAACATCTAGTTCATGTCATCAACTCTTTGATTTAAATCATTCTGTGAGAATTTAAGTAAAAGAAATACATACTACTAGAATTAAAACTTAGATATTTCCTATAAATCTGATTAAAGTTTTGTTCAATGATTTTGTAAATTCAGGATCTAGACTACATTAAAGTAACAACAAGATCTGCCAAAGACTTTAAAACATTTTTAAAGTAAAATTTTAGCGTATGAACAATTTTTAAATTGTGTTAATGTTTAAGCACAAGACAGTAACATTTTCCCCCTATAATATATAACAAGGGAGTAGAGTATTTCTGATTGGAAGAGAAGTAATGTATTAAAAAGAGGCATCAAGAATGGGAAAATTATAATGAATTATTTTGCATTAAATTACTACTTCTTAGATCAGAAAATTGAAAATAAGTGTAAATGAATTGATGAGTATTAATTTACTCCTAACACAGTACGCTTTCCTTTCTTACCTGTTCAAAACTGAAATTTTTACAAATGAGATTTGTTACTATTAGACACGAAATATCTAGATATGAGGGCATTCGTTTTTATCATGTTTATCTTTGAGAAACCTCCTGCTATTGTTATTAATTCAAATGTTTTCAATGCAACTTCAAACAAGTGATGCAAAAAATTATCTAGTTTTCTCTTGAAAAGATACCGTTAATGGATTTATTGTTCTTAGGTTGTTCTGTGCTTCAACCTTGAGTAATTAACAAAATCATTTTTGTTTTAATTGTCAATCCTTCCCTAATGCCAGTCTATGGCATTTTTAATTAATTACTTCAGCAACCTCATTTTTATTCATATCAAGGTCTTACATTTTCTTCACTACTTTCTTCTTTATTTAGTAATTATTTTTATTATAAGTGTACTTAAACTCAATCCTTGCAGTATTGAAGCAATGTACAAGATCAAAGCCATGTCTTAAACCTGTGGAAATTGAACAAACCTATTTTTATATTTTTAAGTATCAGAGTTAGGGCAAGATAAAATAAGTAAGGGCTACTGGGGAGAATGTGAAAAGTGGAAATGAACCCTCAAATCACATTTACCAATGACTAGACTCTTTGTCCCTTTCTCTGGCTTTTGCATTCAGTTCAACAGCTCATTTTTAGAATGGAATGCTTTGATTAATTTGTTTACATACTTCAGATTAATCAAATACTTGCCAAAGTTTAACCTCATTTCTTTGCCTATAAACATACTGCTGATGGGTAAATAATAATTTTACTTACCATTGCTCTTTCCAGTTTTAAAATAATTTATTTTTCACATTCATCAGAATTTAATTCATACATTATACTCTCTTTTCCATATCTTGGTCACAAGAATCAAGATAGTCTGCAACTAGTACTTCTTTATTAGATTTATTTAGGAAGCAAATAATGAGTGACTATAATGTGTAGATGTAGAGGGTAATTTCCAGATCACATTCCTTAACTTTTTTTATTTCATTCAGTTTTTGGTTCTATCTTATTATATGTCCTCATAAAGCATAATAGTTTATTAATTCCTTTTTTCTCATCATTAATTAATGAATATTATGCCTACCTTTTACCACTTATTTACTTAGATTATATTCATCTCCTGAAAGGATTTGAAATAGTTTCACAAACTTAAGCAAACAATAATTTAAAAAATAGAAACAGGAAAGATAGTTAAAAGGACCAGTGAGGTAGATCATAGGAACCCTGCATAAGTTATTTAGTTGCAGTTCTTACTAGATTTTGATCTGCTCTCCTAACATGAACTATATTAGAATTTATGATATTTACTATCTTTTTAAAGCTAAGGATATCATATCTTTCCTATGTTCAAAATATTCTGGTAGTTATTCATCATATGTAGAATAAAATCCAAAGTCCTTATGGTCTAGTCTTGCACTGTTCAGTATAATATAGTTCATTACATGTGCCTATGTACATTTCAATTAATTAAAATGAAAAATTCAGTTTCTCAGTTACAATAGCCATATTTTACGTGCTCAACAGTCTCATGTGATCAGTGGCTACTGTTCTGGGCAGCACAATGTATGGAATAAATTTTCTTCATCATGGAAGTAAGTTCTACTTGGTAGAGCTGATCTCAAAGTCTGTGTGATCTGGCCCTTGCATGCCTCTCTGACTTGAGCCTTCACATCTTTTCACCTTATTTTACTCAGCTCCAGTAACAACTAGCCCTTTGCTGTTCTCAGACATTCCAAGCTGGTTCTGCCCCAGTCCCTCACATTTGCTATTCCATTCACTTGAAATTACATTCCTCACACTTATTTCAGGTCTCTGCTCAAGAAATCTTTTTGGAGGGGGCTGATCTAAATGGCATCCATACCATCCTTTATGCCCTGATCCTGCCCCTTTTTTTCAACTTTTGTCACCACATTATGTAGTTTAATCTTTTTGTTTCTCTCTCCCTCACTAGAAAGTAATTTCTATGAAAGTAGGGTCTTTAGTTAGTTCACCTATATATATGTATGCCTGGCCTATGGTAAGTGCTTAATAAATGCTTGTTTACTCCAGTGGTTCTCCACAGGGTTTTGTCCCCCCAGGGAACAGTGGCAATGTCTAGAGATATTTTTGACTGTCAGGACTGGGTAGGTGATACTGGCATCTAGTGGGTGGATGAAAGGATGCTGCTAAACATTCTGCAATGCAAGAGGCAACCCCTGCTGCACATGATTATCTGGCCTAACGTGTTAATAGCACTGATGTTGAGAAACTAGTTGACCCTCTGTATGAATTGTCTACTGAGAAAATATGACAATTTTCTTGAGAGACAAGCCTGAATTACAGATATTGTTTACCAAATGACCCCAAAATTAATGTTTTCTCCTCATTTACTTACATTTAATGCAAATAAAATTAAAATGTCTAAAACTGATATTTTTCAGCTCACTTATTTCTGATCTAGTATCAATTTTATACTTTAATCTGTACAAACTTGTCTTCATTTAAAAACTTCAATGATGTCCTCTCTTTTCATCTTTGCAATGTTCCATTGCTCCAATGAACTTTTCTTGTGTATATTCTTTGGTATTTACTATTATTAGTTTTGCATGATTCATTTAAGTATTTAAAAATTTTATTATGTAACATTATTGTTTTATTCTCCTTTATGAAATAGGTTAAATAATAAAAGGGAATTGGCAAGGATCAGTGGAAAAGGTACTAGTCAATAGAAGATCCATGTTCAGTAAAGGATTCTCCACTGTTTAATTTATGTGACTTTTTTTAGGATGTGTCATTTAAATAAGATGCAATAGTGACTACACCTCACGTAGGACCTGACACCATGAAAGACGGCATCCATCCACATCTTCCTTTCCTTACCCTCAACACTCTGTGAACTGCACAAAAAAGTAAATACACCTTGAAAATTTTCTTTGGCAATCTCCACATAAGACAAGGTTAGTTGTCAATTATAATGCATTATTGAAATTCAAATCATGATGAGTTAAAAAATTATCTGGGAAATGAAACCTCAAAAGTAAAGTTGGATTAAGAGCACCTTCATATCTTTTTGTTGTAGAGAGAAAAGCTTTTAAGCATTAATGGTGATTTAGCTATTCAGAGCAGGTGGCTTCATTACCTTAAAATGTGTCAAATTACACTAATTACCAAAAAGGGCAGTGTAAGATATATTGTAACAAAACAGGAGAATCTTCTGAAAAGATGACCTGGGAAATGCATGTAATTTATGGTTCCTAAAATACTTAATAATTCAGCAGTTGCCAAGCATTTTGATAATGTGACCTTCTTCTCCATCTTTTACCATTATAGAAAAACATAAAGAACATTTCTTAGTAGGATTTTGTGATTATTTGCTTACTGACTGTAAAAAAAAAAAAAAACTAGAATATTTGATTTTGAATGCAAATAAGATATAGTTTGTTAATGCAGCCTTTTATTCCTCATGGCAGAAGCATAAGGTTCAACTATGAGTGATCTCTCCCTCCCCCTTCCCTCTTTTCCTTTCTCTCATTCTCTTTTTATCCTTTTCAAAGAAATGACAGCAGACCATATTTAAAGGACTATTTCTTTTTAACTCTAAAAGACTGAAAAGTGTAAGGGTTTTTTAAAGGCAGAAAGCAATGAGGCACTGAGGTTTGGAAGGCAAGAATGATAATGAGCTTGGTTTCTTAGCACCACCTGTCTGAGAAGAAACCATGACATTCAACATCTAACTTGGCAGCTGGAATCCTTATAGAAGAAAAATAATCTTGCTCCTTTAATTTTATGTTTTCCTGTATCATCTCATGGCATTTTGCCTCGTGGAAGGGAGTCAAGGAGACTAAAATAACATCAAATGGCTTTATATCCATTACCTTCCTGGTAATCCCATTTGCCCCATGTTTGGTAAATAGCTCCTCACAAAGTAGTGATACAATCTGTAATTAGACTTTTAAAAACCACTCTTATATGAGCAAGAAAGAAAAGAACTCTCAATTTAAGTTATTTTAAATGAATTAACTAGCAAAATAGACAGAATCATAGATAGAGAGTGGGTTAACAGCTGTCGAGGAGTACGGTTAGGTGAGAAGGAAGGAGAGATTGAGCAAAAAAAAAAAAGACAACCCCCCAAAACTCATGGACATAAACAATAGTGTGGTGATTGCCAGGGGAAGGGAAGTGAATGGAGGTATAGGGGGGATAAATGGTGATGAATAAAGTTTGACTTGAGGGTGTTGAACACACAATATGATGTACAGGGGCCTGTTGTACAACTGGGCACCTGGAACCTGTTTAATTTTACTAACAAGTGTCACTCCAATAAATTCAATTAAAAAATAAATGTTATGATAATACAAAGATGAATTGTCTTATCTAAATATTTTAATGTTAGCATCTATCAAGCATGATCTATTTAGGGTTACTCGATCACTAGCATAAAACAATATTGTTGGTCAAATAAGTTTGTAAATATGATATATATGTTTGCTCACTTATACAGTAGTTTGCATTAGATGTGGGGGACAGGTTGTAAGCAGGCAGGGTCGTTATAGCCTAAGGCTTAGTTTAAGACTAAGCCTTTCTTGCCTGACCAGGCAGTGGCACAGTGAATAGAGCGTTGGACTGGGATGCCGAGGACCCAGGTTCAAGACCCCGAGGTCACCAGCTTGAGCACGGGCTCATCTGGTTTGAGCAAAAGCTCACCAGCTTGGACCCAAGGTTGCTGGCTTGAGCAAGGGGTTACTTGGTCTGCTGGAGACCCACCGTCAAGGCACATATGAGAAAACAATCAATGAACAACTAAGGTGTCGCAATGTGCAATGAAAAACTAATGATTAATGCTTCTCATCTCTCTGTTCCTGTCTGTCTGTTCCTATCTAACCCTCTCTCTGACTCTCTCTCTGTCTCTGTAAAAAAAAAAAAAAAAAAAGACCTTTAATACTAAGATCTTTTCAAAACTAAGCTTTTCCCCACACCCTTGACTGTTACATGATGTGGGGTGGTGCATCCCATTATGCCTCAGATAAGTGACTTTGTATCAGAGACTTCCTTGTTTGTATATTGGATTAAAGGTTCTGATCTCTACACTATAAAATGGGGCAGAGGAGCCCATGCAGGGGAGAGCAGAGAAAGGCCACGTGGAGAAAAGAAGCAGCCAAGATTGCAGAATGCTGAAGGAGAAGCCAGTTTGTGCAGAGAGAAGGAGATGGGGAACAGAGGTGAATAAGGCTGGTGAGGTAGGAACCTTTGATTCTAGGAAACTTGGATGAATCAGTGGCTTTGGGAGCCCTGAATGGAAAGGGAAGTGTTTTCCCACTGTGTGTATTTCTTGCCCGCAGGTGCAAGCTAGGATTAAAGCTAATGGCCTACCAGTTCTTGGCTCCATTGTTTCATTACCGTCTGTCCGAATCAAATGTGAACCTGCATGGGCCAGGCAGCTGTGATGGTGGCCATGGCTACTGGCTTTACAAATATTCAATTAAGTAAGTATCTTTTAAACAATCTTTTATTTTCTTGTGTTCTTTTTAAAATTAAATTTATTTGGGGTGATATTGCTTAATAAGTTTATACAGGTTTCAAGTATATATTTCTATGATACATCATCTGTATGTTGCATAGTGTGCTCACCACCTAAAGTCAAATTATTTTCTGTCACCATATATTAGACCCCCTTTACTCTTTACTACTCTTACCCTTCTTTTCTCTGGTAACCACAATACTCTTGTCTGTGTCTATGAGTTTTTGTTTGTATTTCTTGTTTGTTCATTTGTAAGTTTCAGTTTTTATATCCTACATATGGGTGCAATAATATCATTCTTAACTTTCTCTGACTGACCTGTTTTGCATAGTATGATATTCTCAAGGTCCATCCATGTTGTCACATACAGCAGTATTTCATGTTTTCTTATGGCTAAATAGTACTTTATTGTATATATGTACCATATTTTTTATTCATGGTGGCTAAGACATGGAAACAACTGAAATGTCTTTCAATAGATGACTGGACAATCTTTTTATTGGAAAGAGATACACGAACACTCCCCACAATCTCTATCAAATCAAACTAATAATTGTGATTTCATTAAAAATAAATAAGTAAATAAACAATACATAAATGGAAAGCAACAACTCCAAACTGGTAGGTTTTATCTTGGAGTTAGTACAATTTAAACCCAAAATGTTCTTTAGAAAAATTACATGATTATAGTACTCAGCAAGAAGAATTGATATATAAAATATTGACACTGTTTCAGGCACTACAAAAATACAAAATAGAGAAGATAAATTGTGTTTAATTTTATGTTTACATATTTTCATTTATAAGGCAATAGCATAAAGTAATAGACAAAAGATATCAACAGCAAGAAAATAAAAAGGTTAATAAGCCTCATTTTGTAGAATATATATTATATAAGAGAATGATACTTCTAGTATATGGAATAGATAGCATACATGGGAAGAATAAATTAAAATAGCTATTAGTAAATATTTCTTGCCTTTATATGGTCAAACTATTCTTTGGGATGCAGAATTTTTAAAAATATATCTCTCTGAATCACATGAAAAATCAAATATTCATTCCATAGAGCTAAAAAGAATAGAATTCTATTTACAATTATGTCACAAGGGAATTTCTTTTTTTTTTAAGTTATTCAGCAATCTTCAATAAGAAATTGCAAATGGCTTGCAATTGAACTTTCTGTAGGATTTTTAGCAACAGTATTTTTTCTAGATTGTTTTCATTTTAGGAAAAATGATCAGTTTTGTTACCTTGAATAAGTTAGTATTTATTTTTTTGATTAGTATTTATTTTTATACAATTAAACATGAATTAATTATTTTCTACAAATACAAAACTATAAATGATTGGTTTTTAATTAAAAAAACACACAGTAATGTATTCTCCATGATACACTTAGTGTTGAAAGCAATAAACGCAACACGTGTCTCTGAGTATGCATGCATGTGTTTAAAATTCTCAGTACTTCAACTTTTCTTATCTTCTGATTAGATCGCAGTAAGTCAAAATGATGACAAAGAGCAATTTTTTGGATAACAACCATACATAAGGTTAAGTTTTACTATGTTTAAGAGTCTTTTATTATAAAGAAATTCCCTAAATCCATGTCTTAATCTTTAATTTGTGATTTTAATACTTATTTTCCATAATTTTGGATCATTTGTGAATAAGGCTGTTAGTCTTGGCTCTATGAGGTCTCTTCAGCCATGGCTAAGGACCACACAGTGTTTCCTCAGAGTATCAATTCTAGAATTAAATTCAATAATGTATATGGCATGCTTAGTAGAATGCCTGTTATATGGTAAGCATCCTATAAAATCTGGCTCTTCTGATTATTATTTTTAGAACAGAAATAAAATATTTCCTAAGAATATTCACCCCTCCACTTATAGAAAGAGTAGTTTAGAATAATGACTAAAAATTTAATAATTATTTTTTTGCAGATGATTTTACATTTATTTCTAAATTATTGTTCAAATTTTTAACAATGAGCATGTATGACTTGTTTGATCAGGAAAAAAAATCAAATCTTAATTTTGTAATCACCTTTTGAGTTGTGTTGGACTTCTTCAGTGTGTGTTTATCATATTCCATTATGAACTGCCAGAGCTGCCGGCTGGACTGATGCATTGAGAAATCTTAGCACCAGTGGGTGGGAAATGTGATAATTCATTCAAGCTTATGCCCTTGAACAGTCTGAGAGCAGCATGAAAATTAATGAAATGCATTTTATGTTTTCTGTGACATGTCAGCAGGTCTTAAGAAACTATTAGTTGAGGGAAAAAACATCCTTCTGAATTCTGTGCTTCAATTAAGGGACAATGTACAATGTGCATATATTTGATGTCAAGAGAAGGCAAAGAAAGGAGACCCAAAATTCTCAAAATACTGGCATGCAGAACTATTACTTCAATTAAAACTTTGAAAACAAGCTAAGAGGTTATAGTTTCCAGAAATCATGTCAGAAATTTAAACCTGAGAACTTGTTAAAAAGAAAAACAACGCGCGCGCGCGCACACACACACACACACACACACACACAGAAGTCTGGCTTAAGAGAAGCTAACCTCTTAAGTCATGTAAGAATTGTCTTAAAAAGGCATAATAAAAAGTGTGCTCTATCTTCCATGTATGTTTTGAAAAAATAAGCCAAGTCTCTCTACATTAAATTCTTTCTTCTTGTAGAGGGGAAAAAACACACCCTGAAATCTAAATTGGGTTTATTATGGTGATTTTGATTTTACAATTGCAGCTATTTTACTAAAAGCTCTTATTTCATCCTTGCACTGTATTTACCATGTGTACTTGCTATATGGAAACATCAGTGTATTATTTCTTTATTTTAAAACCATTTTATTCAGCACCCCATAGAGTATAAACACGAATAAGGTATATTCCTTTCAAGCAAGGATCTGCGAAGTGAACGCTAACAGTAACCCACTTGTAAAAGCGCGGTGAGAAGGAATGGAGAGGTGCTGCGGGGATGCTGGGCAGGAGGGTGTTGCCGTCTGCCTCTCAGAGCTTAGGGAAACTTGCAGCTGAAAGGCGAGCTGCCTCTGCAGGCCCCTTGAGGACAGGACCATACCTCCATCCACTTTGCAGCTTTTGTTGCCAACACTCTGATAAATGCTTACAACATGTTTGTTTACTAATTTTGTACACAGTGGGTGAACCCAGGAGCCATATTTTCCTGGCTTAAAATCCCACCCTTGCCAAGTTAGAAAAGGAGCTATTGCAATTTAATTATAATTTTCAGAAGACATATTTTCTCCAAAATATGGGTGTTTTTTTGGTTTGTTTTTATATTCTGATGTAATGTTATGCACTATCTGTTCTCAGAAGAAAAATGAGAAGAATACACTCCATTCATGGTACAAGCATCTATCATTGTCTCATACAGTGAGATCATCATAAGGTGATTATCATCCTGTATTATTAAACACCAAAACAAAGCAACAGCCCTGATGCACTATTGTATTGAATTAGAATGTCACAATTGGAGGGGCCTTCTGACTATTCTGTATGTTAATCTCTTCACTATTCAGATGAGGAAGCCAAATTATAGAAAGGACTCAAGTTAGAAGAATGGAAGGTAATATGAAAGAGATTTGAAACTAATTGCCTGGATTTTTGTTTTGATACATAGAAGGCACTTGGTCAATGAATAAGAAATAAATAAAAGACTAAAAGTGTAAATGAGGCCCTGGATGGTTGGCTTAGTAGTACTGTTGGCCTGGTGTGTGAATGTCCCAGGTTTGGTTCCTGGTCAGGGCACACAGGAGAACTATCTGCTTCTCCACCCCTTTCCCTTCCCCTCCTCCTTCTCTCTCTCTCTTTCTCTCTTCCCCTCCTGCAGCCATGGCTCAATTGGTTTGAGTGCATGGACCCCAGGGGTGCTGAGAATGGTTCCATGGAGCTTCTGCTTCATGCGTTAAAAATGGCTCAGTTGTGAGCATGGCCCCAGATGGTGCAGAGCATCAGCCCCAGGTGGGGCAGAGCATCAGCCCTAGGTGGTGCAGAGCATCAGCCCCAGGTGGGGCAGAGCATCAGCCCCAGGTGGGGCAAAGCATCAGCCCTAGGTGGTGCAGAGCATCAGCCCCAGGTGGTGCAGAGCATCAGCCCCAGGTGGGGCAGAGCATCAGCCCCAGGTGGGGGTTGCCAGGTGGATCCTGGTTGAGGCGCATGTGGGAGTCTGTCTATCTCCTCTCTTCTCACTTGGAAAAGAAAAAAAAGTGTAAATAAATAACTGACATGTGAAATTACAGAAAATTATAATGGGAGTATTTGGACTTAAATTTATAAAGATAGAAAAAGAATGACAGATAGTGATCTAGGCAATAAAAAATGGGCAAGACTAATTTGAGGAAGAAACATTTCTTTACATAAAAAGCAAGAAGCAAATGCTAAAACAGTATCACCATCACCAACAACAGAAAATATTTCATCTTTATGTTCTTAATTCTATCCTTCATTTTATTCTAGTATCTCAGTTTTATCCCCAGTAAAATGTGACAGTTCATACAGTGGAGAAGTGACTTTGATCAATCATTAGATTATAGCTTTCAAAGTTTTATATAAATCCTTACTGCTATCTCTAATGTTTCAGTTAACTTCTCATTAATTAGATGTCATCTCAGTGCTATGAAATATTTTTAAATCTCTATATCCATTTCTCTTTATATGTGAATGTTTAAGGTCTTGCTACTGTCTTTAAGAAGTCTCCATTTTAAAACAGATGAGACTCACAAGGTGCCAACACAGAATTCTTACCCCCAAGTGACCTTTAATTTGGTTGTTTCATTTGTCCTTGAATATTTCTGATTGGGTTATCTATCAGGGAATGAGCAAGATAGAAAATTCTTGTTGGTTTCTCTCTTAAAAGGAATAGATTTATACCACCAGAGCAGCGGGAACAAGCCAAAGTTAGCTCTGGGAATGACGTGCTCTTGGTAAACACCTGAACTTGACCTTCACTTTTGAGATGAATGATGCTGAGCTTCCAAGGACACAGATAGAGGAATAATTGCTGATGGTTTTTAAAATTATTTTTAAGATGTAAATAGTGTATTTAGTTGTAAAGTATTTTTCTTAAACATTGCTATTTATTATTTTAGTTAATTTATTTGTTTAATGCCTGAACATTTTTTTAATAAATAAGAATAATTTTGTGTTTATTATCTGGGCTATTTACTTTGTTAATCAATACACTTAAATCACTGTGAATTCTGAAGAATAGAGCATTCTGATTCATAAAGCCAAATATTTAACTTAAAATTTTATTACTAAATACTTTACTGTTAAAATAGTGAGTAATGTTAATTAACATGTTATATTTATATATGAAGTTATAGTTCCACATGGACTTTTACCCTGGGTTAACTTCTATAATAGAGTTTCTCTATAAGAGAATTGCTATAAGATAAATTGCTGTGCATTAGTAAAAGGAAAAAAGGTCTCTTTACATTTAAGTCTAATGTTTTGGTATGATCAGGAGACCCACTATACCAATATATAATATTTTTACTTAAGAATAGCTTGGAACGGCAGTTTACCAAACTAAAAGGTTCACCTAAGCCTGGAGAGAAATATCTTTTTATTTTCTTTCTGCTGCTTTGGGAAAAGAAACATCTAGGTTATGAAATAACGCTGAAAAAATATATAGATTCCTGGTTCAAGCCCGGGGTGCTTTCCCAGGTCTCTCTTTGCACGTTCCTGGTAGTTTAAAGCTGTGGCCTGTATGAACTATGTGAAAAGCTGTCATTTTTGATATATGAACTTTTTTCCAAACTATTTTATTTGATTGGGGACTGTTTTTTGATACTCAATTTAAAACACTCTATATATGTGGTCTTTTGATTTACTCTCACACTAAGTGTACTACTTCTATAAATCTTATGCAACTAAGCCATATTTTTAAATACTTATTTTCTATATACTTCACATTTAATTTTGTTGCCTTGTGAAGATTCTTAAATTGTTTCCTTATTTTATTTAAGTTTTATCTTCCTATGTCAGGTTTCTTGTCTTTTCAGATAAATGTAAAATTCTTTAATGAAAGAGATTATCATGAAGCTTCGTTGTTGTTATTTTATTTTTTTTGTATTTTTCTGAAGTGAGAAGTGGGGAGGCAGAGAGATAGACTCCTGCATGCACCCAACTGGAATCCACCCTGCATGCCCACCAGGGGATGATGCTCTGTCCATCTGAGGCGTTGCTCTGTTGCAACTGGAGCCATTCTAGCACTTGAGGCAGGGGCCATGGAGCCATCTTCAGTGCTTGGGCCAACTTTGCTCGAATGGAGCCTTGGCTGAGGGAGGGGAATAGATAGAGAGAAAGGAGAGGGGGAAGGGTGGAGAAGCAGATGGATGCCTCTCCTGTGTGCTCTGGCCGGGAATCAAACCAGGGACTTCCACATACTGGGCTGACGCTCTACCACTGAGCCAACCGGCCAGGCCCAAGCTTTGTTTTTATAAAAAAGAAAAGGTGCTCAAACATATTTGATAATAAATGAATGAATGAATGAAAGGATGAGAATTGATTTCTATCAAGATGACAAGGATACACTCCTTTTAGAAAAGGTTTAGGTTCAGAGAAAGGGATCAAGATTCAAAATTTAAAAAAAAGTAAGAATGAGGACTCAGGGTGGGCGGATATCAGATATACTGAGGAGATCTATTTTTTATTTTGCTCTGTGTTTCTCAGATTTTATTTTAGCACCCACGGTTTGGAAATCAGATAAGCTTTGCTAGGAGTGTGGCCAGAAAATAAATTGGATTTTAGTGATTTATATTTATTACGGTTGTAAGGCAATGTGTGGAACATATACATGACATGGTAATGTCCTTTCTCTCCAAGGGTAGTATTCTGATTTTGTACCTAGATACTATATTCCTCACATGAACAAAAACAAAACATATATATTAATTATGATTATGATAAATTTCATACTTGCAATATTTCCATCATTTGGCAGGTCGATGTTAACCTTATTATTGAAAGGGCTGGAGCTGTTTTGTCAAGTGTATAATGCATGCAAGCATATTCTAAAGGAAATAACACTAATGTAGCATTGGGAAGACAGTCTGGCTTTATCACTAACCAATGGTGACTGACAATTACCAGAAATGCCAAGCAACTAGTAATCTGTGCTTCTGTTAGTGATATGACCTGTCCTTCTAACTTGACAACAGTACCATGAACATAAGCTACAATATACATCAGAACATGATTATTTTTTTGGTGAATAATTTTGGTTAAAGACAATGTAAAGATTGTGACTGTGCAGCTATTTCCAAACCTGCCTTTTGTCAAATCAGTTCACAGAAAGCTTGAAGTACAACATTTAGACATTTCCCAACGAGCTTGTCATCCAGTCTGCCTTTCTTCTCAGTTGTTAACACCTCTCAAAGGGCGCCCTTTGCCTCTGGGATGGCTCTTGGGTCTTGTTGCAGCTTCAGTTTATTCAAGTTGTCTGGAATTTTCATTGTGATCCAGACCAGCAGGGCTGGAGTTTCTGGGTTCTAGAAAAGGCATTTTAGAGCCACAGAGGTCAGTGAAACCAACTATATTTTGCAGTCGGGTGTGAATGGTCAATCTGCAGGAAGGATGCAATTATTCTAGCCCTATGTATTGGTGTCTATTTTAATTGCATGCCTAAGGGCTGCGAAGTGAGCGGAAAGAAGTGACGAATTTTTTCCCATACTAAGCCTCTGAGAAGCTCTGGATAGGGTCACAGAATGGACCAAAGAGAATATTGAAGGCCAAGTGGAGTCATAGTTGGAAATCAAGTAAAGAATTTGAACTCTAAGACTCAGGGTTTTTAGGTTTATATATATGTAGACTGTGATTCACTTGCTTAACAATGTTTCTTAAAGAATGCAAAAATAAGTGCATAAGAATTCCTCCTATTTTTTTTGTTCTCAAATAAATCAATGTAAGTCAAAACTTTAACTGCCTCGACATATTACATTTGCTAGCTTCCTATTATAAGAAGCTCTTGGCTCTGATTAAAGTTTTAGTTTCTTAGTTTCTAGTGTCTACTTTTGACTTATAAGGTCACCTTATTTTATATTCTCAAAAAGGCAATTTTAGTGATTTCAGGTAGAAGCATAGTGTTAGGGTCCAGTTTCCCATTTTTATTTATCATCATATCTTCCTCCATTATTTGTAAATGAATATACCAAAGTGGTTTACTGAGGAGCTGCAGCTGTATTAGATAAGCAGCACACCAATATCTGCATCTCTCTGGGTTTCACTGAGGAAATCAGAGAGATGAAAGGAAATAGAAATACTTCTTACTGCAACTAACTTATTCCTTTAATTACATATTTTGAGAGTATAATTTCCACTATAATAATCTTATAGTAAAATTAAAAAAGAGAGAAGTGCTAGCCTCTGTTTTAATGAAACACTCTATATTGAATATTATGAGAAAACCATTTTTACTTTCAATAATATAAAGGGTATTTAAAAAAATTATATAGGTTTCAGTTGTACAATTTTATAATGCATCATCTGTATACTATATGGTGTGTTCAACATCCCATGCCAAGTCTTTTTTTTTTTATCACAATTTATCCCCCCTCTTTACTAAAGGATATTTCTTAAGCAGAAAATCCAGTATTCAATTTTGGCAACAGTTCTGTGTTCTTGTTGGCATGAGTCAGAAATCAAGAGATCAGGCTTTTGTGTGACTAACTATACACTTTAATTTTCTACTTTGAGATGCTCAGAGAGGATAAGAAATTTGTATAAGACCACTGAAGTAAGTAGGGAGTACTATAACTTGGACTAATACCTAACTCAAAAAATTTCCCCATGTCTTTGAAAACCATAAAGAAAATGTAAAGATCATCTTCTCAAATAATGTCCTGACATTCCTTTCACTCATAATAGTATAATTCATTGGGATAAATAACAAATGGTCATTATTTAATATAATAAGCAACTCATGCAATTAACTGATAAACAAAAAATTCAAACTTGCATGGCAAAATATTAAAACTGAGTAAAAAAAGTAAACCAAATATAATATTAGCATCACGTTATGGTAAAGTTAAATCAATAGTTTTTTCTTTCCAAGATTCAATTTCATATATATGTAGATGAAAAACTCTACATATCTTTTATTGAGACTGCTTTTTTCCCCTTTAAGTAATATATCAAAATATTAATTAATTAAATTTTAATTTAGAATAACAAAATAATAATACTGAGGAAAGTTTAAGATTCTATTTACTTATTTTGTGGATGAGAAAACTGAGATTTATAAAGATTGAGAACTGTTTCCCAAATCCTACTCTTGTTAGGGCAGAAGAAGACCTAAAATCCAATTCTTTTGCCTGCTGGCTCATATGCCTTATTTGATTCCTTATACCTGTGTCCATAACCCCTTTAAAATTAATCATACAGGAATGTGAATGCATTACTAAGGATTAATTAATTTTTAAAGGGAATAATTTATTTTGATAATTTAATTTCATTCTAACTTCAAAGAGACTAGATAAAATGCTCAATCTATAATAGTCTATAGAAATTTCTAGAAGTTTTAATTAATCAGAACAGATTAATTAAGGGTAACTAAATGATAAACTAGTTCAATGACTCATGACTTACATGTATTGCACCCCTACCATAAGCAGGCTCTGTGTTAGGTGCCAGGGTTAAAAAGATGAACAAGATCCAAGATGGTGGCAAGGTAGGTGAATGCTACACTTACCCTCTCCCAGGACCAAACTGAAATTACAACTACACTATAGAGCAATAACCTGAATAACCAACTGGAGACTAAATGAAAATAAAAGTCTTATAACCAAAGATTTACAGAAGAAGCCACATTGATACTGGAAAGAAAGGTAGAGATGCAAAAAGGGCTGAACCTGCACCCATTGGTGATGGCTGAAATTGTGGAGAGATATCTTAGCTGTAAGGTTCTTCCTGAGCAGTGTGGAGTTTCACTCTACACCAGGATCCCTAACCCAGAGTATGAGAGCTGGGACGAGATACCCACATAATATCTGGCTGTGAAAATTAATGGGGATTCTGTCTGCCAGGTAGAGATGTCAGTCTGTTAGAGACCCAAGTAGACTCTTAAAGGGCCAACACACAAAATTTCATTCACAACCATTCACCTTGGCCTCTGGTGGAGGGAGGCCAAAGCAGACTAAAGTCATGCAAGGAAAGACTGAGGTTTGTGGCTCTGGGAGAGAGCTGAGGGGATAGCCACTGAGGCCCCTAGGCTGAGTAATACTTTCGCACTGCGGACACCATTTTTCTTGTGTGGAGCCTTCACCTTCACATGGCATCAGGCTTGGAGAAAGAAATAGTCCCACACTCTAGACTCTCTCTCATCCCATCCTGTGGAACTTATGTCCTGCTGCAGAGTCAGATGGCTGGGCCAGGGTATAAATGTTGGGGCAGATTCAGGGGGTGTCTGTCACTGAGTTGTGTTTCTTGGGGATGGGGACCATTATCCCAACTTGTCTATGAACCAGATTGGCTTCTTCTCTTCACAGGAGATCTGCTAGGCTCCTGGCAACTATACCTCCAAACTCCTGGTGGCTCTGCCATGCCGAGGTCTGGGCAGAATCTGGGACAGATTGAATCGTGTGCCTTTGGGACTGCGGCCATTTCTTCCACCTTCTACCAAGGCTGACTGGCACCTCCCTTGCTCCTGATTCCTAACAGTCCCACCCTGCAGAGCTTAGGCTTCTCCCAGCAGGATCTGGAAAAGACTGAGTTATGTAGCTCTAGAACAGAAGCCATATTTTCCTTGCACACCCAAGCAGTACAGAGCCCCCTTCACACATCCAAATCTCGGTCTTTTGGGCCTGATGAACTCTGCTGGCCTTACCCAGATGGCTCCCTGAGACCAGGCTTCACCACAGAGGTGTGAGAGCACTCAGTAGGTGGCAGCCAGATATACTGTAAGTTAGGATATTTGTTGAGCCACTTCAGACACAGCACTGAGTTTGAAACTGTATAAATCTGGTGAACACCACTTACCCTTACCAGGTGACTCATTGAGAACACCTAATGCAACTTGAGTACCATCATAGGCTCTGTCTGTGACAGATGGTCTGGATCTTAGGGTACCTTGGGACTTTTGTTGTCCCCACCCTGGGCCTGGAGCTGGTAAAAGCCAGCATTGGTGAACAGCTTGATTCTTCCTATGCACACCAAGGCCCAACAGAAGCAGCCACAAACTGTGGATTGCTTTATAGCTCCAAACATGTTTCCCAGGGCCATTCATGGGCAGTCTCTGACACTGACCTGAAAAAGAGTCCCTCCCAAGAGGTTCAGGGTTAATGTACCCAGTGGCCAGCTTCAGATAACATCACAGCAGGCAATTAGCTTCACCAGTGGCATATCTAAAAGGAGGCACCAGAACCTACAGATGTGAATTCCACTCTGTGTTATCAGCACCTGTACAGCAGCTTACACACTGTGGTCATGGTAGATCCTCATAGTTAGCCAACCTAAGGGTTGACCCATATACAAACAGGCCAATAGCAATCAAGATTAAATTTCAACAGGAGAGTCCATATAACTCATAGAAGAGACATTGCTGGAGTACCCAGCACAGGTGATCAAGGATACTGTGCTACTGGGTCCCATAGGACACCTACTATATAAGGCGACCCTACCAAGACTGGGAGTCATAACAGATCTAGCGAATACATAGAAGTAAACACAAAGAAGCAGTCAACATGGGTAGATAGAGAAACATTCCCCAAATGAAAGAACAGGAAAAAATCTCCAGAAAAAAAGAGCTGAATAAAATGGAAGTAAGCAATTTATCACACATAGAGTTAAAAAAGAATGGTTATAAGTATGCTCAAGAAACTTAGTAAGAACTACAAAGAATGAAACTTAGTGAGAACTACAGCAGCATGAAAAGGGATATAGAAATCATAAAAGAGAACCAATCAGACTGTAAGAATACAATATCTGAAATAAAGAATACTCTAGAAGGAGTAAACCATAGGTAAGATGAAGCAGAGGATTGAATCAGCAATTTGGAAGATGAGGTTGCAGAACAATACCTAATCAGAGCAACAAGAACTTAAAAAATGAAGATAGTTTAAGGGACCTTTGGGACAACTTGAAGTATACCAATATTCACATCATAGGGGTACCAGAAAAAGAAGAAAGCAAACAAGGGATCAAAAACCTATTTAAAGAAATAATGACTAAAAACTTCCCTAACTTGGTGAAGGAAAAAGACATACAAGTCCAGTAAATTCAGAGTGCCCCAAACAAAATGAACCCAAAAAGGCCCTCACCAAAACATATCATAATTAAAATGCCAAAGAGAAAATTCTAAGAGCAGCAAGAGAAAGAGTTATCTATGAGAGAGCTCCCATTAGATTGTCAGCTGATTTCTCAACAGAAATATTTCAGGCCAGAGGATTGGCATGAAATTTTCAAAGTTATGAAAAGAAAAGACTGACAACAATAACTACCTTAACCAACAAGGCTATCATTTAAAATTGTAGGAGAAATAAGGAACTTCCCAGGCAAAAAAAGAAAAATAAAAGAGTTTAAAAAGTTCATTACCACCAAACCATGATAACAAAAAATGTTACAGGAAGGGTCTTCCTTAAGAAGATAAAAAAGAAAAGAAACAGAGCAACACAGTTAAAAGAATAAAATGGCAGTAAATACATACTTATCAATAATCACTTTAAGTATAAATTATTTAAATGCTCTGATCAAGAGATATATGGTAGCTTAATGTATAAGAAAACAAGACCCATATATGTACTGTCTACAAGAGACCCACTTTAGAACAAAAGATACACACAGACTAAAAGTAAAAAGATGAAAAGAGATATTTCATGCAAATGGAAATTAAAAAAAAAGCTGGGGTAGCAGTACTTACATCTGACAAAATAGACTTTAAAACAAAACCTATAATAAGAGACAAAGAGGACACTACTTAATGATAAAGGGAGGAATCCAACAAGAGGGTGTAGCCCTTGTAAACATTTATGTACCCCATATAGGAGCACCTAAATATATAAAGCAACTATTGATGGACATAAAGGGGGGGATCAACAACAATACAGTTATAGTAGGGGGTTTTAACACCCTATTGACATTAATGGCTATATCTTCCCTGAGAGAAAATAAAGAAACAGCAGCCTTAAAAGGCACACACAATCAGATGGATTTAATTGACATCGTCAGAGCATCTCACCTCAAAGCAGCAGTATATACTTTCTTGTAAAGTTCACACAAAACATTTTCCAGGATAGACCACATGTTAGGACACAAAACAAATTTCAATAAATTTAAGAAGGTTGAAATTATATCAAGCATCTCTGACCATAACGGTATGAAACTAGAAATCAATCACAAGAAAAAAACCAACAACCACACAAAGACATGGAGGCAAACTAACATGTTACTAAACAATAAATGGGTTAACAGGGAGATCAAATAAGAAATCAAAAGATGCCTTGAAATAAATTAAAATGAGAACACAACACTCAAAATTAAGAGAGTGAAAGCAGTTCTAAGAGGGAAATTGTAGGCTTATCTCAGGACACAAGAAAACTCTCAAATAAACAATCTAACTTTCACTTAAATTAACTAGAAAAAGAACAACAAACGAAGCCCAAAATAAGTAGAAGTAAGGAAATAATAAAGGCCAGAGCAAAAATAAATGAAATAGAGTCTAAAAAACAATACAAAAGGTCAGTGAAACCGAGAGCTGGTCCTTTGAAAAGATAAGATTGACAAACTAACCAGACTCATCAAGAAAAATGAAAGAGGGCCCTGGCCAGTTGGTTCAGTGGTACAGTGTTGGCTAAGCTTGTGGAAGTCCCAGGTTCGATTCCTGGTCAGGGCACACAGGAGAAGCAACCATCTGCTTCTCCAACCTTCTCCATCTCTCTCTCTCCCTCTCTCTCTCTCTCTCTCTCTTCCCCTCCTGCAGCCACGGCTCAAATGGTCTGAGTAAAGTTGTCCCCAGGCACTGAGGATGGCTCCATGGCCTCGGCCTCAGGTGCTAAAATAGCTTGGTTGCTGAGCAATAGAGCTGTGGGACAGCCTGGTAGAGCATTGCCTGGGCTTGCTGAGTGGATCCCTGTCGGAGCATATGAGGGAGTCTGTCTCTGCCTCCTTGCCTTTCACGTAAAAAAACAAAACAAAACAAAAAACTAGAGAGGACCCTAATAAATAAAATGAGTAATTAAAAAAGAGAAGTAACAACTGACACCAAAGAAATACAAAGGATTGTATGAAAATATTATTAACTACTATATCATAAAAAATTGGACAGTTAGATAAAATGAATACACTTCTAGAAACATATAATCTTCCAAAACTAAATCAGGAAGAATCAGAAATTCTGGAAAGACAGATTACAACTAATGAAATTAAAGTAGTAATCAAAAAACACCCAACAAACAAAAGTACTGGGCCAGATGACTTTTTGGGTAAATTTTATTAAACATTCAAAAAACTAACACCTATCCTTCTCAAAATATTCTAAAAGATTAAAGAGGAAGGAAGATTCCCAAACTCATCTTACAAATCCAGCATTATCTTAATTCCTAAACCAGATAAAGATACTACAAAAAAGAATATTATAGGCCAACATTTCTGATTAACATATAGATCTTAAAACCCTCAACAAAATAGTAGTAAACCAGATCCACAGCACATTAAAAAGATCATACACCATGATCAAGTGGGCTTTACTTAAGGGATGCAGGCTTGGTGCAATATTGGCAAATCAGTAAACATGTTACACTACAGAAGCAAAATGAAAGACAAAAACCACATAATCATATCAATAGAGGCAGAAAAAGCATTTGGTAAAATCCAGCACCATTTATGATAAAAACCCTCAGCTAAGCAGAAATAAAAAGAACATACCTTAATATAATAAGGGCCA
Source organism: Saccopteryx leptura (assembly GCF_036850995.1). Lineage (NCBI taxonomy): Eukaryota > Metazoa > Chordata > Mammalia > Chiroptera > Emballonuridae > Saccopteryx > Saccopteryx leptura. The sequence continues at coordinate 74,281,881 of NC_089510.1, read as the reverse complement.
TATATGACAAAACCACAGTCAACATTATAGTTAGTGGGCAATAACAACAACAAAAAAAGTATTTCACTTAAGATTAGAAACAAAAGAGGAATGTTGGCTTTCACTACTCTTATTCAACATAGTACTGAAAGTCTTAGCCACAGCAATCAGACAAGAAGAAATAAAAGGAATCAAAATTGGAAAGGTAGGAATAAAACTGTCATTATTTGCAGATGATATGATACTGTATAGAAAATCCTAAAGATTTCACCAAAAAACTACTAATACAGATAGATGAATTCAGTAAAGGAGTAGAATAGGATACAAAATATCCAGTAATCAGTTGCATTTTTATACACCAATAATAAACTATCAGAAAGGGAAGCTAAGAAAATGCTACCATTCACAATTGCTTCAAAAACATTATAGTACCTAGGAATAAATTTAACCAAGGTTGTAAAAGACTTGTATTCAGAAAATTGTAAGACACTGAAGAAAAGAAATTGAAGTAGATACAAATAAGTGGAAGCATATACCTTGTTCATGAATAGGAAGAATTAACATCATTAAAATAACTATACTACCCAAAGCAATCTGTAGATTCAATGTAATTCCTAGCAAGACACCAGTGGCACATTTAACAGAATTAGGACAATTATTTCAAAAAGTTATACAAACCCATAAAACATCCTGAATAGCCACAGCAATCTTGAGAAAGATAAAGTAAAAAGAATCAGGTAACCTGTTATCAAATTCTACTACAAGGCTACAGTAATCAAAACAAGTTAGTACTGGCATAAAACCAACATGTAGATCAATGGAACAAAATAGAGAGCCCAGAAATAAACCCATGTCTGTATGGTCAGTTAATATTTAACAAAGTGGCAAGAATATATATTATAAGGTAAAGATAAACTATTTAATAAATGGTGTTACAAAAATTGGACAGATATATACAAAAAATTATAATAAACTACCTTCTTACTTCTTACACTATTTATAAGAAGAAACTCAAAATGGATTAAAAACTTAAATATTAGTCTTAAAACCATAATAAAGAATTAAATGTTAGATTTGGACATTTCTTGTGGCAATATTTTTTTTCTGATATATCTTCTTGGGCAAAGGAAACAAAAGAAAAATAAACACAGGGGACTGCATTAAACTAAAAACTTTTTGCATCATAAAGGAAATTATTAACAAATAAAAAGCCAACCCCCTAAGTGATAAAACATATTCACCAATGATACATGTGATAAGGGGTTAATATCCAAAATGTATAAAAAAACTTACACAACTAAACACCAATAAAACAAACAGCCCATTTAAAAAATGGACAAAAGACCTGAATAGACACTTCTCCAAAGAAGGCATGCAGATGGCCAGTAGACATATGAAAAGATGCTCAATTTTGGCCCTGGCTGGTTGGCTCAGCGGTAGAGCGTCGCCTGGCGGGCGGGGGACCCGGGTTCGATTCCCGGCCAGGGCACATAGGAGAAGCGCCCATTTGCTTCTCCACCCCCACCCCCCTCCTTCCTCTCTGTCTCTCTCTTCCCCTCCCACAGCCAAGGCTCCATTGGAGAAAGGATGGCCCGGGCGCTGGGGATGGCTCCTTGGCCTCTGCCCCAGGAGCTAGAGTGGCTCTGGTCACGGCAGAGCGACCCCCGGAAGGGGCAGAGCATCGCCCCCTGGTGGGCAGAGTGTTGCCCCTGGTGGGCGTGCCGGGTGGATCCCGGTCGGGCGCATGCGGGAGTCTGTCTGTCTCTCCCCGTTTCCAGCTTCAGAAAAATGCAAAAAAAAAAAAAAAAAAAAAAAAAGATGCTCAATGTTGCTAATAATCAGAGAAATGCAAACTAAAACCACAATGAGTTGTCACTTCATATCAGTCAGAATGGCTATCACCAATAAATCAACAAACAAGTGTTGGCAAGGGTGTAGAGAAAAGAGAACCCTTGCGCACCACTGGTGGGGATACCTATTGGTGCAGCCACTGTGGAAAGCAGTATGGAGTTACCTCAAAAAATTAAAAAATGAAACTGCCTTATGATCCAGTGATTCCAGTTATGGGAATATATTTGAAGAAATCTAAAACACTGATTCAAAAGAACATATGCACTCTATGTTCATTACAGTGTTATTTACCACAGCCAAGATTTGGAAGCAGCCCAAGTATTTATCAGTAGATGAGTGGATAAAAGAACCTGTGGTATGTTTAGACAGTGGAATACTATAGGGCCATAAAGAAGAAGAAAATCTTCTGAATAGCATGGATAGTCTTGGAGATTATTATGCTAAGTGAAATGAGCCAGTCAGAAATAAACCATACAATTTCACTTATATGTGGCATCTAATGAAATAAATAAACTAACAAACAAAATAGAAACAGACACATAAATAACAGAGAACATACTGACAGCTGTCAGAAGGGAGAGATTTGGGGACTAGGGGGAAAAGTTGAAGGAAGTAAACAAAAACAAACAAACAAACAAACAAACAGCCTGACCAGGCGGTGGCGCAGTGGATAGAGCGTCAGACTGGGATGCAGAGGACCCAGGTTCGAGACCCCGAGGTTGCCAGTTTGAGTGTGGGCTCATCTGGTTTCAGCAAAAGCTCACCAGCTTGGATGCAAGGTCTCTGGCTTGAGCAAGGGGTCATTCACTCTGCTATAGCCCTACGGTCAAGGCACATATGAGAAAGTAATCAATGAACAACTAAGGTGTCACAACGAAAAACTAATGATTGATGCTTCTCATCTCTCTCCATTCCTATCTGTCTGTCTCTATCTGCCCCTCTCTCTGTCTCTGTAAAAAAACCCCCCAAAACCATCATAGAGAACAGTATGGGATTACCAGAGGGAAGGGAGAGAGTGGAGAGGTGGGAGGTAGGAGAGGAAAGGGGATAAATGATGGTGGGAGGAGACTTGACTGGGGAGTAATATACAGATGATGTATAGAATATTATACCTGTAACCTATATAATTTTATTAACCATTATCACCTCAATAAACTCTATTAAAAAAAGATGAACAAGACACAGAAAGGAAAGTTCATCAGAGATCATGGTAAGTGGGGATGAGACAGAGGTCTGCAAAGGCTGAGTTTCCAGGGAAAACTCCTTGGAGGGAGTTTTGAAGGATGAGGAAGTATTAGCTAAGCGGGTAAGATGGTGAGTGTTCTGGTCAGGAGAGAACATCATCAGAGAAGGCCAGAGGTATAGAAGAAGCACAGGTGTAGTTTGGTGAAGCACTGAAATTTAGCAAGGCTAAATAAAGTCCAGGGTATTTATGGGGGAGCTGTAGACAAGGCCAAATAAGTAGGCCTTACAAGTCATATTTTATTCTGGAGGCCACATTTTTCACATTTCATTGTGCACTGAAGTTACCCAGTGTTAAAGTGCAGATTACTAGTCTTTATTTTCATGGAGTCTGATTCAACAGGGCTGCAGTGGGGCCCAGGAATGTGCATTTTTAAGTATTATAGATAAAAATTCTAGAGATGATTGTGCTTGGAAAAGCACTGTTATAGATAATGGTGTTCTTGAAAGAGCTTTAAATAGAAGAGTAATCTAATCAAATTCATGTTGTAGTGAAGAGTGTGGTATGATACATGTGACTGTGGCAACAAAAGGGTTAGTCAGGGGGTGTCTACAATGACTTCAAATAAAGATGGTAAAGCGAGCTAAGTGGTGGCTGTGAGGTAGGGCAGATCAGGAGTGAATTAGGAAGTAAGTGCAAGATCATTTATGTATGTATGCATGTATTTACTGATTTTTTTATTTTTATTTTTTAGTGCTAGAGTATTTAGATTTGATTTAGAGAACGAGGGAAAAGAGGAGAGAATGATTCCCAGGTTTCTGACTTAGGTAATTGAGAAGGTGGTGGTATTATTAAAGAATTGAAGAAAAGAGAGGAGACAGGTTTTATTAAGGTTGCTGGTGGTCATGAGTCTAGTTTAGAAAAAGTTGACTTTGATGGATCAGATAAAAGTGGTCAGTTAGTGATGCTGCTGTTTATTAGGGAAGAAATAATTGGTTTGTAGATATATACTTAGGATAAGTATAGATGCCAGGTTAATTATGTTTTCAGCTTTTAGTCACTTTAACATTTCTTTACCTGCAAAATGGTTGACTATTCATTTAGACATTTATTATAAGTGGTAGAATTATGTGCAATAAAAGCCATAGGTAAAATAATTTTTGATAAGCTAGTGTAGATATTTGTACTTTTAAAATAGAATATTAATTAGATTAATACTTCTTTGATATAACACAAAATGTTTAAATTCTTTTCTCATTGATTCTATCTTTTATTTTTTAATTGAATTTATTGGGTGGACATTGGTTAATAGAATTATGTAGGTTTCAAGTGTACAATTCTGTTATACATCATCTGTATATTGTCACTGATTCTGAAACCAGGCCATAATCAGAATAATGCACTAGAAGTTTATCCCTGAAAAAATTAATTTTAACAAGATCAACTATGAAAGAAAATATAATTTTTATTTTTATACCTTTAATTTTACATTGAGTTACTTGATCAATACTATCATATTCTGATTTTTATAATGTTTTATAATGTTACTTCTAGGCCTTCCTCTCCTAAAATAAACAGAAGTTCAAAATTAATTTTCATAATTTAGGAAAGAGTGGTTCTATTTTAAGTAGATATTTTAATATCAAATGAGATTAGTAAAATCTATGCATATTTCCTTCACAGTAGTCTTTATCCTGCTATTTCAAAGTTTTCTGTTGACAAAGTTGATATTTTCTCTTCCTGCAAACAATAATTTTCTACGAGCAAAAGAAATTAAAAGATGTCTCCCAAATAAGTAGTGATTAAATTTTCAATACTAATGTCAGGTATTTAAAGATGGGTTCAATAGCAGTTAAAGCACCTAAGTAAAACAAGAAAGCATTTGGTTTGCCACCATACTATTTTTGAATATTTTTTTGAAATAGTAAACATAATATAGAAACCTACATTAAAGTAAAATATTTATGTGACAGATTTTGGGGGCATATTCTGGCTTAGTTAATATACACAACCCAAGATTCTGCTTCTACACATACGGCACAGTGACTCTACAACGGGCTTCTGAGCTCCAGGTAATCCTGCAGTCTCACTATTTTCCCCGTCTCTAGGGCATTATTGATTCTGGGGAGGCTTCATCACAAAAAGATGGATGCTTCACTAGGAGAGTACACCCCATCACAAATAAAGGTATTCTCAAGTCCTAAGTTAATATATATAGATATTGAGGTCAGGGAATTGACAAAGCTGAATGGATTTAGCATCCGTCTTGTGGAAATGGTAGGAAACACGCATCAGAGATTTCTATTGTCCAAGGCTATGCAATGTTCCCGAAAACTTGCAAAATCCTAGTTGAGTCATTTTGTAATAGCTGAGGTACTGATGTGGAGATGTGGACAGAATTTTCTAAGCAAACTCAAACAATAGAGTAAAAAATCAAAAGACTCAGGTTCTGGTTCTCAGTCCCCAACTGACTCGATGTAGAAGTTTTGGTGAAGCAAACCCTGCGCACTGCGTTCCCTTCATCGGCCTGACAAAGATAAAATATCTCCCCTTTGCCAACTGAAGCACTCTAAAGATTAACTTTTATGTGACTCTCAAAAAAGTGAGTACTGTAGCAGAGAGGATCAGTTTCCTATCACAGTTGAGAATTCTGCCATATTGGAGATAGCTTTGTAGAAAAGTATCTTTTATTCGTGGAATGAAGAGAAATACAGCAGAAGCCTCCCAAACAGCATATCTTCTGAAGAATTAAGAGAGGTTGATCTTTGACTTCATAAGAAATAAATACCTTGATATTAGCAAAGCTTTTGAATTTATTTTCCATGATATGGTTACTAGTACGCTAAGGAGATCTGCCCTGACCAAACACTCAGAGACGCATCATGTCATTAAATAAGGGCCAGATAATAATAGAATCCTAGTGCTGGAAGGAAAGCCAGTAATCCTCTTTAATAAAGACATTAGCAAACTTACATCCAATCTGTGTTTGAATATCTTTGGTAAAATAGAACTCATTTTTTTTTTTTTACCTTTCATCATACACCTTCACACACACACACACACACACACACACACACACACGATCGTTGGTAGAGGAGACTCTCTTCAGAGCCATTCATCTAGTTGCACAAGGATGTCTGTCTGAATGAAGCAGCACAAATCATGTCTGAAATCCAGCCCTCTAACTAACTCCATTTACCAAATTGTGTTTGTGAGTGGGATTGTGTCCTTCAGGGAAAAGGAGAGTCTTTGTGTATTTGACCTTTCCAGAGAGGGTCTCTTTTTATAATTTGGTAGCACATATCACTGACATAGTTACTTCTTCTTTCTTATTAGAGAGAGTTTTGACATGTGATTTTGAGATCTTTTTACCCCGTATCTGAATAAGAATTATGCCTCTGTGTCTCAAGGTCTTATACCAGAGTAGCTGTGGGAGACATAATAATAAGGTCTCCATATTTAGATAGGTTCAAAAGATGGACACATCCCTTGGATGACCACTGTGAGTGCAGCTCCATCCTTGGATCCATGAAAAAAGTGTGAAGTGTGCGTGTGTATGGGTGTGCGTGGGCATGTAACTGGGCTGGAGGTGTAAAGATCCCTTACAACTGGGTACAAGCATATGGCGGTCTCCTAGGACAGTTCTAACTATGGTGTTCTGTTGTCTCAGAGGTCTCAGGGGTGCGTGTGTTAGTCCTATAATCAAAATCACTGTTGACAACTAGCTGAGATAGTAAGAAGGTGTTCTAGAACCTTAAAGACATAGACTCTAATTCCAAATGACCTTGGCCAGTTAGAGATATAGTTAAACACCATTAAGAGAATTTATTATATTTTTAAAATTTCAGCACCAGGCTGTCCTCACGCTTTAAGGAGGTTGAACCCATTAAACTGTGTGGACTGCTTTGACAGCAGGGTGTTGGTTAATTACAGTGGCAATATAATTATAAGGTTTATAAGGTTTTCCTGTAATTGATTCCCTTTCAAGTGTGTGGAAATTCAGTTGATATACATTCGCTCCTGAAACTCATGGGAATAGACCAGATCCTGGGTCTATGTGTGTCTTAGAATCAGGAAGAACATCCCACTTTAGAGTTCTTATTCAGAACAGTGAAGGACTCTTCTAAGTATTTTATACATTCATTCTTTGATCCATTCATTCCCCAATTCTTTTGTTTAATACATACTACATTAATAGCTTGTACCTAGCACTACTAGTCTCCAGAGATATAAAGATGTCTTGCATATAGTCACTGTCATATATAGACTTACACTAGTTGGGGAGACTGACAAAAATAAAAACTAAAGCCATAGGTCAATTATGGTATTAATGATGTACCGTGTTTCCCTGAAAATAAGACAGTGTCTTATATTAATCTTTGCTCCTAAAGATGTGCTAGGTCTTATTTTTAGGGGATGTCTTATTTTTCCATGAACAAGAATTTACATTTATTGTTGAAAAAAATTAACATTTATTAGTATACTGTAGTCATGTCATCACAAACATCAGCTTAACCAGCCAAACTCTGACTTCCATCAAGAATTTCTTGTGACTCTATTTCCATGTACAAATCTATCCTGTATCTCCAAAAATAAGCCAGTGTCTTATATTAATTTTTGCTCCTAAAGACACACTAGGTCTAATTTTCAGGGGGAGGCCTTATATATCTAAGCTTGAAAAAAAATGCACTAGGCTTTATTTTTGGGGAAACAGGGTGTATAAGGTGCCAAGGAAGACATCCCTCATTTTGCATCGTTTCTGGGGGAGGGTGGAAGGGTGCTGGTGGGGGCGCAGAGCAGTACTCATTGAGGAGATAACATCTGAGTGAAATATTAAAAGCTGAGTAAATATTCAGTCCACGGAAGGCAAAAGTTTGGGGATGAGTAGATGAAAAAAGAAAATCCAGAACTGTGAGAGAACGAGCAAACCAAGCACCTGCCACCAATGTCGACAGCCCAGCGGAACAGGCACTGCCATGGCCGAGCTCCTCCTTCCACACAGCGCGCAGGAAGTCCTTTGCCAGCTCTATAAAAACATCAGAGCTAATCTTTACAAAGTCATCACAGTGTGTGGGTACATTTATTATCTCCATATCACAAATGAGGAAAGTCAGGTTTAGACAGGAAAATGCATTAGAGCAATATCACACAGATAACACATGGTGAAGCTGGAACTTGAACTTGGGGCTGTCTGATCCAGGACCTTAAGCTGTTAATCACTGCGTTTTTGTAGCTTCTTCATATGTGCGGGGTTATTAAGCAATGTACCATGCATGCCATCAAAAGCCTTTTAGCATACTTTCTTTTGTTTGTTTGTTGTCTCATTTTGGAGAAAAGAAATTAATCCAGAATTAATTCCATCAAATCCTAGCCTTCAGTTTCCTCATATGTGAAATGACAAAGTTGTGCTATGTGAATTCTAAAGACCTTTATACTTCCAGAATTCTATTCTCATTTAATCTTGCCCCAAGCTTAAGAACACTCCTTTTTTGTTTTACATAAATTTGGTATAATAAGTACATATCAATATTAATGACTCAAATGCATAGGGCATCTTGATTATAATCATCCTTTGGGTGAATATGAAACACGAATGTGTCGTTTTCCACATTAACTTCCTGCATGTGGAGGGACAAAAGTTCTTATCATTAAGGTTCATTATATGCATTTTAATTTCTTGATTAATTACTAAATTCTTCACAGGGCTATTTCCAATTTCTCAAAGTGAGTAGCATTGAGAAGTAGTTGGACATAGATGAACGGTGGAGGGATCATTCTGCTCTTCTTTGCTTCATGCTGGAACGGACCAATATAGTCTAGCTTTACACTGTTCTCCCACAGGCCTGCATGGAAAAGCTAGTAGTAACAGATAAGTACAGGGCTTAAAGAAAATTATGTTTTTTAACTCTTACCCCTCATGGAAGACTAGACTTAAGTCAAGATAGACAGGTGTTTATTTTACTTTCAAGTAATATCTATACCATGTTATAGTGGACATTGGCTTTTTATTTTTAAATTTTTCCAAATCTAATCTCTATAGGTGGAAACATGCCCACTTTTGGAGTCTTGGTAGTAAGCAGATACAAGCTTTCCCAGGTTACCTTGCAGCTAAGGTATGGGTGTGTCACCTGGCTACACCAACCAGCCACACCTACCCCCACTTTGAACTGGAACTTGTGGCACGAGAGCAGCTGTGGTAGATAGTCCATCCTGACAGTGGGGGCAGCAGTGGCACGAGAGCAGCTGTGGTAGATAGTCCATCCTGACAGTGGGAGCAGCAGTGGCACGAGAGCAGTTGTGGTAGATAGTCCATCCTGACAGTGGGGTCAGCAGTGGCACGAGAGCAGCTGTGGTAGATAGTCCATCCTGACAGTGGGAGCAGCAGTGGCACGAGAGCAGCTGTGGTAGATAGTCCATCCTGACAGTGGGAGCAGCAGTGGCACGAGAGCAGCTGTGGTAGATAGTCCATCCTGACAGTGGGAGCAGCAGTGGCACGAGAGCAGCTGTGGTAGATAGTCCGTCCTGACAGTGGGGAGAAGCAGTGGCACGAGAGCAGCTGTGGTAGATAGTCCATCCTGATAGTGGGAGCAGCAGTGGCACGAGAGCAGCTGTGGTAGATAGTCCGTCCTGACAGTGGGAGCAGCAGTGGCACGAGAGCAGCTGTGGTAGATAGTCCATCCTGACAGTGGGGAGCAGCAGCGGAAGCTCCAGCGTGGGCTTTCCATCAACAGCAGCAGCGGCCTGCAGCTGAGCCGGTGTCCAGTGAGGGTGTCAGGGCTGCAAGCTGATGTTCCTTGTCCTGTGAGTGTGGCAGTGGGGTCTGTACTGGTCTGGTTTGGGGTTTGACGGGAGCTGCACCCCTGCATACCACCTGGTACCTCCATCTCGAACCTAGTTCTAGGAGTCTAAGTGCTCCAATGTACTTGGTTTTTAAACATTAGAAAACCCTTTTGATTTTAAAGTACTCTTAAGCCTACAGAAAAATTGCAAGAACAGTACAATGGACTCCCATAATACCCTTTCCTCAGATTTGTCAGTTCTTAACATTTTCCTATATATTTTCTCCTTCTTCCCTTCCACCTCCTCTTCCTCCTCCTCTTCCTTCACCTCCTCCTCCTTCATATATCTATATATGTGATTATATCATACCCATTATTATTTTCATTATTCCAAATCACTTGACGGTAGGTAACAAACACTATGCCCCTTTACCCCTTCATACTGCTAATGGATAAGAACACAGCTACAGCTAGTTATCAGATTCAGGGAATGTAACACTAATGCTAATCTAATCTCCAGGCCAGAATCAAGTTTCCGTTGTGCCAGTGATGTGCTTTATAATCATTTTCTTTCCCACTCTGAGATCCAGTTCAGGATCATGTGTTGATTTAGCTGTTGTGTCTCTTTAGTCTTTTAAATCTCAGTACATCTTTCTTCTCATGACATTGATGTTTTTGGAAAATCTAATTGTTTATCTGATAGAATGTTCCCCCTTTTGGGTCTCTCTGAGATTTCCTCACGTTCTTTCTCAGGCTGTGCATTATCCATAGTAATATCACATGAGTGATGCCGCGTCTTTCTCAAGGCATCACGTCCAAACCCGATCTCCAGAGAGTCACCTTGTTGGTGATATTGATTTTGATTAGTTAGGCTGTTGTCCAATTTCTTCATTGAAAAGTTACTATTTTTTCATTTTTAATTTATATGGGTGGTATTTTGATGTAATATAAATGTCCTATTTCACCTCAAATTGCCTTTTCCCTCAGATTTAGCATTCATTGATTATTCTTACTTGAACCAATTTTTACTATGATTTCAAAATGGGGATTCTTCTATTTTCATCATTCCTTCAATGCTTATTAATTGTTTAACTATACTTTTAATAAATAATTTTTCTGTTTAAATGAGCCAGAGTTGGTTTCTGTTGCTTACAGCTAAGAACCCCTGATTGACCTACTTGTATATTTAGGCACTAGATCCAAGAATCTATCAAAGCAGTTCACTCAAATGGTGAGTCTAGTCAGTGCAAAGAGAGACAGCAGGGAACACATACAACTTTTCATGGGGACTCGTTTAACTTTTAAAACACACAGATTAGACTTTCTTTCACTGTTAGCCAGACAACTAATAGTTATTACTACCAAAACTAAATATATAAAATATCAAATAGTTATACTAAAACTGAAAAGCAGAAAAATATGTTTACTTTTACTTAAATTTTTTTATTGTAATAAACATCTAAATAAAGAATAGTAGTATAATGTACATAACACACTGGGGTGAGGCTGCTTTCATTCCCATCCTAGCTCTGCTAACTAACCTGTGTGGGACTTCCTGAGCAAGTCTCTTCCTATCTGAACCTCAGTTTTCTCATCTGTGAAATGAGATACTTGAGTAAAACATTTTCAAGAGTCCTTCAAACCCAGGATTCTATGACCTAGAAACTGAATACTAGTTTAATTGTTACAGACAAAAGGAACTGTTAACCTAGAATATTCTAATGAGCATATTTGCGTTTTTAAAAATTAGTGAGAAGCAGGGAGGCAGAGAGACAAACTCCTGTATGTGCCCGATCAGGCTTCACCTGACAATCCCCTGTCTGGGGCTGATGCTCTGCCCATTTGGGGCCTCTGTTTCTTTGCTCTACAACTGAGCTATTTTAGCACCTGCGGTAAGGCCATGGAGCCATCCTCAGCACCCAAGGCCAACTCACTCAAACCATTAGAACTATGGCTAAGAGAGGGGAAAAAAGAGAAAGAAGGAGAAAGAGAGATAGAGAGAAGGGATAGAGGAAGGTTGGAGAAGCAGATGGTCACTTCTCTTGTGTGCCCTGACTGGGAATCAAACCTGGACTTCCACATGTCAAGCTGATGCTCTACTACTGAGCCAACTGGCCAGAACCTATTTACTTTATTTTTCCTAATTAGTACATTTAGATCCAAGATTACTCTGGTATCAAGACCTAATATCTGTGATATAATTCCCAAGTTATTCAGAGAACAGCTTAGAGAATGATGGAGTTCTAATGATGCTAATGTAGTATTAGGCTGTCTGAGTAGATGTCTATCCCAAGAGATAAATAATCTCAAAGAGCTTGACCTTGGTCAGATCATGTCTAACAGTGTGTCTTGTTCAGAAGGCCATAATTTCATGGAGCCATTAAAACATCAGAAATGCCATTTTGAGAAACAGTGATTGAACTAGGCTGTTTATCACAGAAAAGAAAAGATTTAATAGGTAAGGACATGGTAGTTCTCTAAATATTTGAAGATTTTCTTTACTCAGGTGGAACACAAAAGGTTTGTTGTGCTTTTTCCAGATAAAGAAAAGTACAACCAATAGGGAAGAGGTTATGGTTGTCAATACAAGGAAGAAATTGTATTCTAACATGCTGTGGTAGCTGCTCTCGCCATCTTCTCTGTCAGAAACCTCATCATGCCCCTGTGATAGCAGAAAGTTACCCAATCATCAAGGTTTCTGCTCAGTTTTCAGTGCAATAGATCAGACCCTGTCTTCCACGTAGGTGTTATCAGATCAGTGCTTCTCAATTGTTAATGTGGAAATAAATCACTGGGTATCTTGAAAACTTCAGTTTTTGATTCAGTATGTCTGGGGGGGGGGGCTGAGATTCTGCTTTTCCAACAAGTTTCCAGGTGGTTCATGTGTACACATCTGATGACACATCATGGCATGATCAAAGATATCATTTAGTGTAAGCATGTTACAGTTAACACCCCTGTGAAAAGAGGTAAAAAGATGTTTTGCTGCTTTAGCAGCTTTACCTTCTCATAATGTTTAAATGTTTTCTTCTTTTTCATTTCCTTAAATAGGTTTCATGTTTTCTGACCTTTATTATTTTTTTTTATCACTTTGCATGACAATACTGGCATGCTTCTGTCTGATGTTTATCCTTATCCTTTTGAGTAACTAGGGGATATTCCCCCCCACGATACGTTGGATTTTGCTTAGTTTTGAGTCATTACTTCAGTTGACTTCAACCATTTTTGGTAGGACACACAGACTTGTAGGCACAAAAGCACATGCCATCGATGGTGCTTTTCACTGGATTTCTTACACAAGGCATAATGGCCTTGGAGCAGAGGCCTGTGTGTGCAGGGACACTGCTCACCCGTAAGCTCCCTTTCTTCACTCTAGGCCTCATTCATCTCCAAAGAGACATCTCACCTCAGTAGGAACTGGGTGCTGCATCGTGTCTTCTTTTTTTTTTTAATTTAGAAATTAAATTTAATGGGGTAATGTTGATCAATAAGAGTACACAGGTTTCAGGTGAACATTTCTATAGCATTTGAACTGTTGATTATGTTGTGTGCCAGCACCCAAGGTCAAATCATTATTCGTCACTGTGTATTTGTCCCTCTTTATTTCCCTACCCCGGTAACCACTTCACTTTTATCTATGTCCATGAGTCTCAGTTTTATATCCCACCTATGTGTGAAATCATACAGTTCTTAGCTTTTTTATGATTAACTTATTTTACTTAATATAACTTTCTTAAGGTCCATCCATGTTGTTGTAAATGTCACTATGTCATTGTTTCTTATGGCTGAGTAGTATTCCATTGTATATCTGTATCACATCTTCTTTATCCAATCCTCTATTGAGGGACATTTTGGTTGTTTCCATGTCTTGGCCACTGTGAATAATGCTGTGATGAACATGGGGGGTGAATGCGACTTTATGTACAAATGATTTTGAGTTTGAGGGGTAGGTACCCAGTACAGATTGTTGGGTCGTATGAAAATTCTATTCTTAATTTTTTGAGTAACTACCATACTGTCTTCCATAATGGCTATATCAGTTTACATTCCCACTGTATGAGAATGAGAGTTTCTTTTTCTCCACAGCCTCTTCATCACTTGTTATTATCTGTTTTGTTCATAATAGCCAATCTAACAGGTGTGAGATGGTATCTCATTGTGGTTTTGACTTGCATTTCTCTAATCGTGAAGATGAGTATCTTTTCATACATTTGTTGGCCATTTGTATGTCTTCTTGGGAGAAGTGCCTGTTCAGGTCCTTTCTCCATTTTTTAATTGGATTGTTTGCTTGTTTGTTGCTGAGTTTTGTGAGTCTTTTTATATATTTTTAATATTGATCCCTTATCAGAGTTATTGTTTGTGAATATCATCTCCCATTTGGTTTGCTGCCTTTTTGATTTGTTGTTGGCCTTTTTTTTTTTTTTTTTTTGCTGGGAATAAGCTTTTTAGCTTAATACAGCCCATTCAGGTTCTTCTTACTGCTATTGTCTTGAAAAAACTTTTTTCTTCACACTGATATAATACCAGTTTTAAACCTCAAAGCTACACAGCACAATTCTATCCCCTTCCTTTACAATAACGTTTCAAATACTTATGTAGAGTCATCATGGTGTCCTTGAGTCTTTACCGTCCAAGCCAAACATCTTTAGTTCCTTCAATCATTACTCATATGAAATGGTTTTGAATTCCTCTGCTATTCCAGTTGCTTAAAAATCACATATTTTTCAAGAGGGTATGTGGGAGAGGGGATTTATTTTGTAGCTCCCTAGGTAGATTTCTGGCATCACAGAAGCTCCAAATCTCGCTTGGAATCTCCATGATTCGGAGATCATCATATGGCATTCTGTTTTGGAGAAAAAAAGTATTTTCCAAAACCACGTCCCAGTTGCAGAGTTTGTCTGTTTTTTCTGAAGTCTCTGTGCATGAGCAGGGGCTTTGGGGAGTTGTATATGCACCTGCAATGCAAATTCTCCCACTTGCTCTGTCTCACCTATTACAGAGCTGCTGGCAGAGTTCTATGTGCTCCTTTTCAATAGAATGGTGCATAAGCAGCCTCTTCCTATCTAAATGAGCTCGTTACTTTTCATCTGTGAAATTTCTAACAGTGATTGTCTAAAAATAATACAAAAGTATGATAGACTTAGTAAAATTTCACATGAGAATGAAGAATAACAATAATTTATGTAATAGAGTTTTAACAAAAGAACTAGTGTATTGTACTAGTAAGAATCAGTAAAAAATGATGTTATGGGACAATATTGGCAGCATGTTATATTATATACATTGAGTTATACACGGTATTAACTATCTTCCTGTATAATATAATAATACAATAATATAATAATATATAAGATATAAAAAATCGCCCTGGCCGGTTTGCTCTGTGGTAGAGCGTCGGCCTGGCGTGCGGAAGTCCTGGGTTCGATTCCCGGCCAGGGCACACAGGAGAAGCACCCATCTGCTTCTCCACCCCTCCCCCTCTCCTTCCTCTCTCTCTCTCTCTTCCCCTCCCACAGCCAAGGCTCCATTGGAGCAAAAGATGGCCCGGGCGCTGGGGATGGCTCCTTGGCCTCTGCCCCAGGCGCTAGAGTGGATCTGGTCACGACAGAGTGACGCCCTGATGGGCAGAGCATCGCCCCCTAGTGGGCATGCCGGGTGGATCCTGGTCGGGCACATGCAGGAGTCTGTCTGTCTCCCCGGTTCCAGCTTCGGAAAAATACAAAAAGGAAAAAAAAAAAAAGAAAAAAAGATATAAAAAACCTTATCACTTCTCAGCTTTTTGGCTAAGATCAGGTGAAGATATAAAAATCCTTCTAACAGACTGGGGGAAGAAGTCTTCCATTTGGAATTCCTAGGAAAGGGGATGGCATAGGCGAGGACTGGCAAAATTGGATGAAGCAGAGATAAAGGAAGAGATCATTCATTGAAAGAAATGTAGCCCCAATTTATAGCACTCTGTTCTCTGATCCCTGAGTTACATGTTACAGTTCAAGTTGATTTTTTCCTTATATAAATTTGGACTACAAAAAGGTGACATATGTTTCAGAAACTTGGCAACCCCATTTTCCCTATCAGTGTATTTGAAATTACATCATTTTTAGATGTCCCAAGACATTTACATCGGACTTAGTTCTTTTAATAAGGAAATATTAGGGTAGAGTTTGCCTTCTAATTTAGTGCAAGAAATGCACACTACTTATTCCGTAAAAGTATTAAGAAGTTAATTCTCAAATATAAAACCTTTAAGCAGCTCTTTCTTGTGCCTTTGCCGGCAACATGTAAACTCAATGGAAAGTGGGAAAAAGAGCTTGTAGATGTTTGGACTACATCATGCATCACATCTTAGTGTTTCCTAGGTTGGCGGTGGAAACTACTAGAGAGTCAGGATTTTAAAATTAACAAGTTCTGTTTTAACCTTTTCTTATTCTCTACTTTAAAAATGTTTTATTCAAAACATTCGTATGCTGAAAAAAATTTTTTCAAACATATTTTTAGGAAGAATGCTTATTACCATAAACAAAATCTAGGAAGAACATATTGTGTTTCCTACAGTAAGTGTATAATGTAAACTGTTGGCTGGTATGGCTGGGGAATAATAAAACTTTCATGCTTATCAAATATTCTGTAATATTATACCATAAATAGTATTATAACTCATAAGTGTTAGAAGCTCAATATTATACTCATACCAAGCATGATTTGCTTGTAAATAAATATATAGAGAGGCACTTCAGAATCTTGCTGAAGTTTGTGTCATATTTTTGATATCAGCTTCACTGTACATGAATTTCCTTCAATAAAGTTCTAGTTAATAGTACTTCAGGCAATACATCCATGATATTAATGCTCATTATCACTCATAGAAAGACTCTGAGGAGAAATTCAGGTGCCATTTGAGTTGGGAGAAGGGGGAAGGCAGCGGCTACCCTTGACCAAAACAATATAGCCAACTCCAGCCTTGGGCCAGTATTGCTTCATTCTCCTTAAAATACCCCCCCCCCCAACTTCAAACCAATTTCCAAAGATTCTCATCTGAAAATGCAAATACACTGTGAGGTGCTGGATATATGGTATCCTGATATTAATTATATCTTTTTGCCAAATAAATGACACTGG
The DNA here is from genome assembly GCF_036850995.1 of Saccopteryx leptura. Lineage (NCBI taxonomy): Eukaryota > Metazoa > Chordata > Mammalia > Chiroptera > Emballonuridae > Saccopteryx > Saccopteryx leptura. The sequence goes on along the minus strand of NC_089510.1, from coordinate 74,264,973 downwards.
ATAGAAAATGGTGGCAGCAGCAGGAGAAAAATGGATCTGTTAGAGAAGTGGAAATACTCACGCTAAAGCATGTCTGTTTTACAGTTTTGCTTCAGATCTCAATTATGAAAAATTGCTATTTCAGGTGTTGAAAATAACATTCTATATAATCTTACCTTACATTGGCTTCTCTGGCCGTTACTTCTAGTGAACCCAAATGAATCCCAGTGGTCAGATCTCATGCATTAACATAATTTATTACCCAAGCTGTTCTCCTTAGTGAAGTATTTTTTTTCAAAAACTTAAGCAAAGTCATAAATGAAGACAAAACACCTTTGGGAGAAGATAAATAAAATGGCTATTTTTAAAGCTGTTAATCTTATAATTTTGTCATTTAATTTTTTTTTTTTTAGTTTTTTTTTATCTTGTGAAGGCAGAAGGTATGAAATGGTTTCTCAGCTAGCTTGAATAAGTCAGAAAAGCCTGTTTTGAATGCCTATAATAAAGATCAATTATAATTACAAACAGGTTTTTTTGTTTGATTGCCTTCTGAAATAACTTATTTTTTTTAAAAAAATCATCACAGTTGATGCTTTATTAATGATAAAAAACAAATCTTAGTTCAAAATTGAAATTATATTGCTCTATAATATAATTTTGATTAAAGATCAAAATTCTGATTTTGATCATTATTTGATTAATCAAATAATGTTTGATTAAAGAAATATACTGAGCCCAATAACTTTTGCAGTAATTGCTAGTGTTAACTCACGTACATATACAAGTAAACATCCCAGTACAGAGCATACAGGGTACTGGAGGGATTAAGACCACAGATTATCATTTAAGAATAGAAAGTGTAGTCAGAACTGATGCTAAGTATAGATAATCACCATTGGCCTCCTTGGTCAAAGAGGAAAAGAAAAGTAAATCTAAAACAGTCATTAAAGAATGAACCTTTGCTTAAGTTGCTGGGGTGATAAATTCCCCTTGGAATTAATTGGTGAGGCAGGTGGAAAACAACACAACTTTGGTGCCCTGCTAAATATACCTGTGACATTTACTATGAGACCAAGAAATACATGCTGCAATGTTATGCTCTGTTTATCTACCTGGAATAAATGTCAACTTTTATCTTCTAATAAACTAGCAGAGTATTTTAAAGGTTTGTGGTTTCTAAAATAAATTCAGTTTCTAGAGTACAGTGGATAAATTGTCCATACAGATAAGAATTAAAATACTTTATCTGCAAAATCATTAAGTTGCAATAACAAAGGTACTATAGGAGTTTTAAATTCAACTATTTTTTAAAGCTTCTTGTGAACACCTCTGTCACTCCAGGCTGTCTATTTACAAAGCATTTTATTTTAAAATCTCTTGGATAAAAAAAAAAATTACAAGGTATGGCAAATGATAGCAGATAATTTTGTTTCACTCCTGTTTTAAGGTGTCAGCTAAGAAACACCAGTGTTTCAAACAAACTTCAAAGTTGATTAAAATGTTAGTAAATCTGCTCATCCTGGTCCGTTTTACAAATATGTAATCACATTTTTAATAACAAACTCTTTGGAGTGTTTGAACTATGTTTTTTTTTTCCTTGAGATAAGAGTCAGGTACATACAGAAAGATGATGCTACCTCTGATAAGGAAAGATTTTTAAACTTAATCTAAATATACCAACATGATGATGATTTTATCTATAGGGTAAATATTATACTTTGGGGAAGAGACTGGAGTTTTGAAATGTAAACAAATAACTATATTATAACTCAGGTTATAATAAGCATTATTTTTTGGGGGGGAGAGGCAAAATTCCCACTCAGATGATCATATCATTTAATAGTGACTAAACTATGTAGTAAAGCCTCAGAAGTTTAATGTTTAAAATTAATGGTCAATGTAGATAAAGAATTACTAATACTTCTATGGAACACAACTTTTATCTAATAAAATAAGAAACTCTCCTTTGAATTTCAAAACCCATTTACCTACGCTTTTCTCCCCTTATAAAAAGGTTGGCTTGGAATGAGAAGGGGGAGATGCCTTTGGGAACATAGCCCCCGTCTCCTCAGATTGCCAGTCGTCTGAATTAGGGGCTCATAAAGATTCAAAAAAAAATATTAATGGTCAATAGTAAAAAGAAAAAAATTATCTTGCTCTGAAATTTTGGCAAGCATATTGATTACCGTCTTTATTCAGGAATGTTTTCAAGTTGAACTTGGCAGCAAAGATTTGTGAGTTTTACTGTAAGCCATCATATTTGTTGTTATAGCAGTATACAAGCAAAAAACCATTAAGTTTGGAGCATACGCAGAGTCTCATATTTTTTTGTATTCTCTCAAAGTGAAATGAAACTCTCAGACATTGTTCTAGATAATTTAAGTTTCAATAACATCCTTACTTGAAATATCCAGAAAATTGAGTTAAAATTGTTTTGGGGTTCCTGAACTTATCAGATTGTTGCTTTAGTTTTTCATTCACACATATTTTCAAATAATAAAAAAAATGACATGGAAAATTTTTGTGAAGTGCCCAAGTAGTCAATTATGAATTTTGGGTAAATAAGCAATTTTCTGAAGGATGACTCTATTTATTAAAACCTTCTTATTTTACTCTCATAGAAAAACTATTTAGGGATAATATATAATATATAAAATTACAAGTATCATTCTAGGATGGAGGTGAAGCATATAACTATAGTAACAATCATTTGTTAATTTTTCAGCAATCATTGTTTGAATGCTTGTTATTAAAGTTTCCAAAAAGTGTAGCTTTAATAAAAAGACACTAAGATGATATTTACTATATATATTTGGAAATATACTTCAGTCACTACTTATAGTCTATCAACTGTAATATAATTAATAATTTTCAAAACAGGAAGATGTCAGTAACATGGGAAATGTTTTTGTAATTCTGATAGTGTTGATTCAGAATTCTTACAAAACTTAGCAATTTGATACAATGTCATTTTATATGAAAGTAAATTATAGCCCAAAAGAATTTCCCCACAGACTTGGAGGTTAAATATTGAATAGTACTAAGTCATGATTGCACAAATATTTATCTATATTCAATTGTTCTGAAAGACACAGAAGAAACATCCTTGGTATTCACACACGGTACACGCCAGGGTAAAGACACCCTATACAATGACTATAGTTGACCATCTTCGGAATGGAAAGGAAGCTCAAACATCAAACCTGATGACTCAAGTATTTCAAAAGCAAAAAGAGCTCAGTTTATACTTTAGGAACATGAATTAGTATTTATTTCACCACCCCCAAAGCATACACCTGCCATTATAAGGAAGAACCAACCATGTGAATGAGAGCTAGAGTCAAGGTTAAAGTAATCTTGACCAAGAGACTAGAGTGTATCAGAGAGAAGCAGCAGTTCAGCTCAAATGAGCGTTAATAACCAAAGGCAGCACCTTCCCTGGAAAACAGAGCCTCTTGACTTAGGTTTAAAATGCATCCTCCTAAGTCATCTTGTGACTATAGGGATATCCCATCATTTGATGGGGGGAAATACAGCACAAACCATTTAAAAAATAATAAAAAGTGAAAAGTGTTTTGTCAAGAAACCTTCGCAGATAGTAAAGGAAAAGCTTTGTCTTTCTTATTGTTTGTCCTTCAGTTGACATACATGCCCAGTTGCATCAATAGGATTACAACGGAAACACGGTCAGCTTCAGGTTTCCTCTGTTTGGGTTCCTTGATCTTGTTTAAAGGAACAGGCTCAGGGAATGTACAGAAAACAAACTTCCTCAGTCTAAGTTCCGAGGTGGTCTTTCCTCTCCTTCTCCCACCCTCAGATACATATCTAGTTGTACCGATAGCATTGGACAGAAATGTCATGGTCATGTTGCACCACTTCACTTGTTGAATTGTGTGAAAGCAGCACTTGGACCACAGTAACTTGGTGAACCGCCTTGCTCTTAAACGAGCCCCCAAGATTTCTTTCCAGTTCGATGGAAATGTCTTACCTGCATGTGTCCCTGGTACATTCTGCTTCGACTTCTTCAGGGCTTCCTGAGGCCGCCGGCTGCTTTCCCCGGGTTTACTTGCACACCAGCAGAGCAGAGAAGGAGGCGTGCACGCCGGTTCTCACGGGGCGCCCCCGAGCCGGGTCTGGCTGCAGGGAGCAGGCGGGCGTCCCTCGGCAGCAAGGCTGGCTGCCGGGAACTGTTCCCCGCTCGGGGTGCTGAAAGCGGACGTCGGGCAGCGTGGGGGAGGCGAGGAGCCCGGGCGGCCGCGCTCTCCCGGAGGCGCAGGTCCGTTCACCAGGCGTCTCTACAACTCTCTCCCTCTCCGCCGAACTCTCTCTCTTTTCCTGCCCGGCTGCCTCATGTCTCTGTCACTCTGCTCGCCGCGAACCTCCTCCTCCTCCCAGCCCTGACGTGAGCGCCCGCACCAGCCGCCGCCGCAGCTGCCGAGAGGGGTGCGCGCCGCCCTCCCGGCGGCGTCCCTGCCCAGAGGCTGCGGGCCGGGCACGCGCGCGCGCGGCCCCGGCGGGCCCGGGAGCGGCCAGAGGGCGGCGCGCACATGTCCCCCACCCCGCGCGTGCTCCGGGCTGTGCACACGCGGCGGCAAAGTGCCCGTGGGTGGTGGTCGCTCTAGGCTTTCCGGTGCGGCCGTGGCTGCCTAGGCGATTTTAGCTTTGTGGATGGCAAGAAAAGTGGGAGAAAAAGGCATTGTCCCTCTGGGGGGCCTTGGGCACCGACTGAGCCCGTTATTCTACAAACACAATAGGATGAGCGTGAGGGTTTCCGAAGAGTTTACTTCTGTTCTGATTAGGCTCTCACAAGTTACCTCCGTGTCACTCAGTGAAGAGGGACTCCCCCACTCACCTCAGCCCTGATTCATCGCTGAGCACTCTGCTCTTTAAATAGCAAACCTCAGTCCAGTCCTTAAAGGCCTTCTCTGATTTTTCTCCCCAGCACTTATCATCTAACATTCTGTATATTTGTTTTCATGTTTATTTATTGTCTGCCTGTGTCTATATATACAACGTCATTTCTGGGATCAGGGATGTTTGTGGGGATGAGTGTATCTATTTTACACGAATGTATCACGGCACAGTACAGTTCCTCTTGGCACACAGTAGGCACCCTATAAATATTTGTTGAATAAATGGGTCTTCATTATATAAAATATAGGTAGAGTGCGTTTAAATATGTTTCATTTTGAAGAGATTGGTGAGTGTGATGTAGTCTTTACATTATAAGTGTATACACACACACACATAAACCATGGGCTGGTGTATGTGTGTATACTGTGATTACCTAGTTTTGTTGGTAAGAACAACTCCAATCACACAACACACCACCAAATTATATACAGCATGATGCAATTCCTCACATATAGCATGATATACTTTTCATAAAGTTAAAAAATAAAAATATAATCCCCCTTAAAATTATAAAAATTTAGTTCTATATGAAAAGAAAAGCAGTAAAAGAATAAACACAGTATTTAGAATGTTGGTGACATTAGGTAAGGGAAGCAGAGGAAAGGGATGGGGAGGTATTTTATATGAAGGTTAACTGTCAATGTCTTAGCTATTCTATTCACAGACAGGTATTATCTTATAAAATTACTATGTAAGTAAATAAAACAGACTCACACATGGACTAATAAGGACAGCATGAAATGAACCAAAGAAATAATTAATCCAATTCAATGCATCTGAAGTCCTAAACAACTGACCAACCAAACTAACCAGCCAACCAACCAACCAAACACAAATTATTAACACTTATAAGCAGGAGATGTGGATTGCTATTGATTCTACCAATAATTAAATTTAGGCAATTTCCCTTACACTTGCTAGCCTTCAGCTTTTTCATATCTAAACCCTGATAAATTTATTATTTTACCCTGAAAATTGAAATATGGTAAGTACTGTAAATAGTAAAGTACCATTCAGTTCTTATCTTTTCTAGTACAGAGCACTGGGACAGGAGTCAGCAGTAAAAGTGCTAGTTTTGTCTTACTACCTCACTGCTATCTTGGACAACTGTACTAATTTTCTATTTCCTCACTTTTGAAGTAAGGCAAATATCTGTCCAGCCCACAGCACTGGGCTGCTGAGGAATTAATGCATGGAAAGGAAGCTGTAAATTAAAACCACCATGTATGAGTATATAAGCAGACTTTTTGCTAGCCCAGGAAAGATGAATGATGATTTCCTGGGACCTCAAGCTGTCCAAATTTAAGAGGGGGGGCTTATTTATTATAAATGCTAGCATGTTGCTATAAAAACCTTGGGGGAAATTCTAGTGTTTGATTTGAAAGTGTTAGAAATTTGTGAAGAAACAGTGGGGCCAGGGATTTTCAATCCATTACATGCTTATTATGAACTAATGGCCGATTCAAGGAGCTATCAACCATGAAGGTATTTGAACCAACATGGCAACCACCTCATTGAAGAGAGAACTCATATCCTTTTGTTAAACTTAAGTAACTCATGTGAATGTAGTTTCTGTATTCACAGATCTAAGGAATGCAGTGCATCTGTGAAGGCATTCATTCATTCATATTTATTAAGAATTTACTATGTGAGAGTGCGGTGTCGAGCGCTAAAATACACTGATGAATAAGACAGATATGGTCTTTATCTCCATGAAACCCAGAGTCCAGCTTTCTGACAGGAGTATCTTTTTCCATCCCAGAAGATAAATCTGTCTACACTTTTCTAACAACAGCAACAACAAATCCAAAAAACAAAACAAAAATACCTTCCCTAAGCCTATCTATAACGATGACCTAATTTCCCTATTTCCCTTATCCTAAGAGTTCACATATAACCTCTTCTACTCAACCCCCGCCCCCCCCCCCCCCACACACACACCAGTTGTGAACTTTAATCCTCTATGGTACAAATATTTCCTTCAAAGCCTATAAATAAGAGCTTTGGGATCAAAGACACTTGGCTGATTACCAATTCAAGTGTCAGTATCTTAAGATTTATAGAACCATCTAGCAATTTATATATGTCATTTAGCTAGGCCAAAAGTAGTCATTCAAATTTAACATTTGAGCTCAAGTAAACTGGTGTTTTGGAGAGAAAAAAAGCAAAACAAAATCTTTTCATGTCCAGTAGATATACCAGGATAAAGTGGATGTGAACTGTATTCTGGTGAACCCTAAGAATTTGATGATATGCATGACAAAAAGCTGAATCATAATATAATTATATTTGTGGAAAGTTCTTTTTGCAAATTACATTGTTATTTTAAAGAGATCTTGAAGGGAGAAAATGTGCATAACTTTATTTTATAAACTGTAAGAATGGTGAAAAAGTATCACTTTGTATAATCTCTGCCCCCAGTCCTCCCTCCACCCTGAATCATTAAGGCAAATTGACAGAAAGCAAACAAACAAACTAGAGATGCAGTAGTTTGGCAAAGCTGTGGTTGTTTTGGATCTAAGGCCAGTAAAACAGCGATATGTATGCTTTTCTGATACCAGAAATATTTTTATAAAAATGGAAATCTCTGTCAAACATCTGTATGCTTTACATATATTGACCTTCACAGGATTTTCTAGTTTTATAATTAATAATTGAAATAAAATCAACTTTGAAGATGAATTTGTAATATGTGTCAAACTCAATTACATCTACCATACCAAGCAAAAGAAGAACGTCTCCCTATACCATGTGGGAGTTACTAATGAATCTTTTCTAACCAGACCCGCATGCAGGTTGATGCCACCATCAGCAACAGTCTAACTTATAAGTGACTGGGCTGTGTTTGCCCAGCCAAACCCAGAATAATTCATATTATTAAGGTATGTATTGTTTTTGAGGAAAATAAAGATAACCCATCCCTTATTCCTTTCACAGTGTTGGTTTTCAAACCCAAATGAACATGATTTAATACCACATCCTAGGACTGGAAGACATTTCTTATTTTAGATTCAGAGACCCTTGTTGCTCAAACAGTGTACGCTGACCAGCAGCGTCAAAGTCTCCTGGGAGCTTGTTAAGGCAAATGCAGATTCCTGGGCCCCATTCCTGACCTACTGAGGCAGAATCTGCATTTTAACAATATCCTCAAGTGCTTTGTATATATCATTAAATTTGAGCTGCACTGTGGCCTAGAGGTTTATTCATGGAATAAATGTATTTTCATTTTACTTACATATTCATGTAAATATGTGGCGAAGCTAGTTCTTGCCTTTTGCAATGATACGCATATGAGCAACATCAGTTCTGAGAGAAAAGTGCCACGCATATCCCTCTCCATTTACCAGGTATTCTAACTGTACTTTGAGTGGCCAGAATACTTGACATAAAATCATAGCACACCCAGCAAGAAATGTGCTAACACCACTTGCAATTTTATTCACTATAATAAATTAGAGTCAAGTTACAGCAGAAAATATTTCGTATTGACAAAATTTAATTTTGTTTATTAGTAAGTGAATCTTCCTGCATATCAAATGGGCATTAAAAATTCCGAATTTATTAAGTGTTTTAAAAAGCTGAGTAATAATGATGATTTCAGTATGCTGTGGACTTAAAAAGATCAGGGATAATAGTCTTTTGGTGATTGTTGGTCAAATAAGTTTGTAAATTGATATATATGTTTGCTTGCTTATAGTTTGCATTCAGTGTGGGGGACAGGCTGTAAGCCAGCAGAGTGGTTATAGCCTAAGGCCTAGTTTTAAGACTAAACTTTTCCCCACACCCTTGATTGATTGCATGATGTGAGGTGGTGTACTCTCATGAGGAATCCCATTATGCTTCAGATAAGTGACTTTGTATCAGAGACTTCCTTGTTTGTATATTGGATTAAAGGTTTTGGTTTCTATACCATAAAGTGGGGCAGACTGGGAGTTTGCTCTCTCTTGGTTCCTGAGTTTAGCATTAGAGAGTAGAGCAGAGAAAGGCCACGTGGAGCACAGGAGAAGTAACCAAGATGGCAGTGTACCGAAGGAGTAGCCAGTTAGTGCAGAGTTTATGCAGAGAGAAGGAGATGAGGAACAGAGGTGAATAAGGCTAGTGAGCTAGAAACCTTTGATTCTAGGAAACTCAGATAAGTCAGTGGCTTTGTGAGCACTGAATGAGTGGGTTTTGGAGCCCAGAGTGTGTTTTTACTTGCCTGCTAGGTGAAAGCTAGGATTAAAGATGATGGCCCATCAGTTCTTGGCTCCATTGTTTCATTACTGTCTGTCTGAATCCTATGCGAACCTGCATGGGCCAGGCAGCTGTGATGGTGGCCATGGCTACTGGCTTTACAGTGATTCAACCATTCTTTTATAATCTTTACAATGCAAACCCTGCTGCTCAAAGATGGTGTAGGAGAGAACAAAGTCAAAATAACTGTAGATCCAAATTAAAATGATTAGTTTTTATTGTTTAACCAGAAAGAGTAACGTGTGGTTAAAGTTTGCTCACTTGCCCTCTTTCACACATTAAATGAGATTAGCTGGTGCTCAGGGCATTAGATATGGAAAGAATTTCAGAAGCTGAAACAACAGTCCCCCAGGCAGTCAGGTGGAATGATAACTGAACTCTGGTGATTAGGAGATGGCAGTATGTTCTTCTAAATGAACAAACTGGATGCTTCAGATTGAGCCTCTTATGAAATCAATTTAAGAAGTTACACTAGACCCTGGCAGGGTAGCTCAGTTTGTTAGAGCATCATCCAGATATGCCAAGGTTGTGGGTTGGATCTCCAGTCAGGGTACATACAAGAATCAACAAAGTATTGACCAAATGAATGCATTAATAAGTGGAACAACATATCGATGTCTCTCTCTCTCTCCGTTTCTATCTAAAATCAATCAATAAAAATTTTTTAAAAAGAAATATCAATAAAAGCAATTTATATTTGATTTTTCTTTATGACAATGTTCTTTCAGTGATCCAATATTGCTTTTAATATTAAATTTACTTTCTAGAATTTCTTAGTCCTACTGAACATTTGCAAACACAACTGTCTATTGCTTGACTACTCAATTCTACTCTTACCACCACCGTCCATCCTAGAGCAAACTCCCGACCTCTTACCAGTCTCAAAGCTAGTTTTATTACCTCCATCCATCTTCCACTCCAACCTATCAGACACAGTGTAGCCAGACTGATGTAAAGCCGGTAGCCACTGCCACCATCACAGCCACCTGGCCCATGCAGGTTCTCATTAGATTCGGACAGACAGTAATGAAACAACGGAGCCAAGGACTGGTGGGCCATCATTTTTAATCCTAGCTTGCACCCAGCAGGCAAGCAAAAACACACACTGGGCTCCAAAACCCACTCATTCAGTGCTCACAAAGCTACTGACTTATCTGAGTTTCCTAGAATCAAAGGTTTCTAGCTCACTGGCCTTATTCACCTCTGTTCCCCATCTCCTTCCTTCTCTCTGCACAAACTCTGCACAAACTGGCTTCTCCCTTAGCACTCTGCCATCTTGACTGCTTCTCCTGGCCTCCTCCACGTGGCCTTACTCTGGTCTCCTCTCTAATACTAATCTCAGGAATCAAGAGAGAGCAAGCTCCCAGTCTGCCCCACTTTATAGTGTAGAAACCAAAACCTTTAATCCAATATATAAACAAGGAAGTCTCTGATACAAAGTCCCTTATCTGAGGCATAATGGGATACCTCATGAGAATGCACCACCCCACATCAAAAAGGGTGGGAAAGGCTTAGTCCCAAAACCAAGCCCCAGGCCACAGGGATCCTGCCTGCCCACAGCCCACCCCTAACGCACATTAATATAATCACACCCATCCCAAGCAAGAAGGGCAACCAATACCATCACCTGGGCAATGGGCTTCCACATGGGCAGCGCCATCTATAACAAAGTGAGCATAATATATTTTACCTGCCCAACAATCTACCCCTATGCTCGCTTACTTCACTACCCACAATCTACACCACCGGCATCCCTATGCAAGGAAATTAGGCACATTACACAAATTACAAATACATGACAAATCATACAATTTCAACAATCACAAAGGTACATTTCACCAGTCTCTGAGCACTTTGCCAAAAGCATAAAATGTCCTCGGCCTTCTTTCTAGCTGTTTGAAAGGCTTCCCAGGGCAGGGGAAGGGCCTCCAGCAAACTTGTTCCCCACCCCCATCAGGGTACTTCACATTGTCCAAAATCCATAAGTCCATCCAACAAAGAAGCCAGTGCTCACCCCGGTCATAGTCTTAGAATCAGTCCATGCACATGGGGTCTCAGCCACCCACCTCATCCCTGCCATCCTGGCAGGTCTTACACTGTCCCAAAGAGGAGCATGTGGCAATGGCAGTCAGCATTTCCATCTCTGCTCTGGAGAGCATGATGGCATTCACCCCTATGTCCCAAAATCACAGACCTACCAGGAGCATAGCAGGTACTTTTTTCCAGCTGCGCTCTCACCTTCTGGAGACTGCAGATCACAACTCCAGCCCGATTCTCCTCATCCTCCAAAGAGGAACTGGAAACATTAGCTCCCGCTGCCAGGCTTGAGCCCCAGGCTGCCGCCACCTTCTGCTCTGTGGGCCTTGCAGCTCTGGCCCCAGCCTCAGCACTGGCCCCCCGCTGCTGCTGGCTCTCCACAATGTTCAGGGCAATCTCCAACTCACAAACCTGTGATTCCTCCTCCAGCAGCTGCTCCATTTCCAGGCGAATCTCACAAACCAGGTCAGCCTCCTCCGGTGCTTGCTTCAGCTCCAGGTCAGCATCTCTTTCTCTCATGTTTGCTCCAGCTCCTTCCACTGCTCAGCTTGCAGGTCCTGGGCAGCCTCTTCCACAGAGCTCTTGGTTTCCTCATGTATGGCTGTAAAAGTCAGCTAGCTTACAGCCCCCAAAAGGACAGCCATGGGGAACCATAACAGCAGCCAGTCCTCTACTCCATTGCTCAAAGGTGGTGGTGGCTTCTTGCCAATCTGTATCGAATCCTGCCACAGACTATGCCAAATGTAAAGCCTGTAGCCATGGCCACCATCACAGCCACCTGGCCCATGCAGGTTCGCATTTGATTCGGACAGTCGGTAATGAAACAACAGAGCCAATAACTGGTGAGCCATTAGCTTTAATCCTAGCTTGCACCCAGCGGGCAAGTAAAAACATACACTGGGCTCCAAAACCCACTCACAAAGCTACTGACTTATCCGAATTTCCTAGAATCAAAGGTTTCTAACCTCACCAGTCTCATTTACCTCTGTTCCCCATCTCCTGGCTTCCTCCAGGTAGCCTTTCTTTGCTCTCCTCTCTAATACTAATCTCAGGAACCAAGAGAGAGCAAGCTCCCAGTCTTCCCCACTTTATAGTGTAGAAACCAAAACCTTTAATCCAATATACAAACAAGGAAGTCTCTGATACAAAGTCCCTTATCTGAGGCATAATGGGATTCCTCATGAGAATGCACCACCCCACATCAAAAAGGGTGGGAAAGGCTTAGTCCCAAAACCAAGCCCCAGGCTACAAGGATCCTGCCTGCCCACAGCCTGCCCTCAACACATATTAGTATAATCACACCCATCCCAAGCAAGAAGGGCAACCAATACCATCACCTGGGTGAGGGGCTTCCACATGGGCAGCACCATCTTTAACAAAGTGAGCATAATATATCTTATCTGCCCAACTCTTGACTACTCAGTTCTACTCTTACCACCACCGTTCATCCTAGAGCAAACTTTCTACCTCTTACCAGTCTCAAAGCTAGTTTTATTACCTCCATTCATCTCCCACTCCAACCTATCAGACACAGTGCAGCCAGATTGATTTTATAAAGGCCTATTTTGATCATATTACTGCCCAGTTCACAAACTTTATTGGCTTTCTATCACCTGCCAATATCTGAAAACTTTAGCTTTTTCTTCAAAGTCATGGACTATATTTTGCCATCCAGAACCATATCTTCCAGTGGCAGAAAGAACTGTCTCATCGCTTGGAGGGACCATGTTTTCCCTACTCTGGTCCATTTGTGTGATGGGAAATATTTTACTATCAGGTTTTGAGGGTGGAACATATAACCAAGCTTGAACCAACCAGGGCATGCAATCCCCATTGGTCACAGTTGGGGGTGGGCATATCTCCCATGTCAGCCAACCAGGGCAAATGGACTCCGCTCCTGGACTTTTTGGGCGAAGTTTATTCTTCTTCTGGACTGAGTGTTCTAATGAGGTAAACTTGGAGCTGTCACCATATAGCTTTCCAAACCTGAAAAGGAAATCAGTTTTGAAGAGAAAGGGTCTAGGCAGGCTCCTGGGGACAGAATTTAAGCCATTAGATAAACCAGAGTTAAAGCTAATGTACCTATAAACTTTTAATTACTTCAGAGAATACATTCTCTTTTCTGAGTTGAATTTTCTTTCTCTCGCAAGCAAAAGGATACTTATTAATACAATGATCGTCCACAAACTGGCTTCTGTATTTTTTTCACTTCTATGTATTCCCTAACTTTTGTAATAAGTTTACTTTCATAGTGTTCCACAAAGACTGTCCAAGTTTTATTCTTCTCTCCTTATACCTTTGGAATTCTATTATTATTATAAAATTTTGCCTGATCAGGAGGTGGTGCAGTGGATAGAGGGTCGGACTGGGATGCCAAGGATCCAGGTTTGAGACTCCAAGGTTGCCAGCTTGAGCACAGGCTCATCTGGTTTGAGCAAAAGCTCACCAGCTTGGACCCAAGGTTGTTGGCTTGAGAAAGGGGTTACTGTTGGGCAGATAAAATGTATTATGCTCACTTTGTTAAAGAGGCCATTGCCCAGGTGATATTAATGTGTGTTGGGGTGGGCTAAAGGCAGGCAGAATCCTTGTAGCCTGGGGCTTGGTTTTGAAATTAACCCTTTCCTACCCTTTTTGGTGTAAGGTGGTCCAATCCTATCATGCCTCAGAGAAGTGACTTTGTATTAGAGACTTCCCTATTATGTATATTGGATTAAGGGTTTGGATTTCTACACTATAAAATGGGAACAGAGCGGGAGTTTGGCTCTTGGTTCCTGAGATCATCATTAGAAGAGAGAGCAGAGAAAGGCCACGTGGAGGAGGCCAGGAGAAGCAGCCAAGATGGTGGAGTGCTGAGTGAGATGCCAGTTTGTGTAGAGTTTGTATTTGGGATAAGGAAGGAGATGGGGAACTGAGGAGAATAAGGCTGGTGAGCTAGAAACCTTTGATTCTAGGAAACTCGGATAAGTCAGTGGCTTTGTGAGCACTGAATGTGATTGGGTTTTGGAGCCCAGTGTGTAGTTTTTTACTTGCCCGCCGGGTGCAAACTAGGATTAAAGACTATGGCCCACCAGCTTTTGGCTCCGCTGTTTCTTTACCGACTGTCCGAATCCAATGCGAACCTGCATAGGCCGGGCGGCTGCTCTGATGCTGGCCCTGGCCCTGCCTCCTGGCTTTACAGTTACTTAGTCTGCTGAAGGCCCGTGGTCAAGGCACATGTGAGAAAGCAATCAATGAACAACTAAGGTGTCACAACGCACAATGAAAAATTAACAATTGATGCTTTTCATCTCTCCATCCCTGTCTATCCCTCTCTCTGACTCTCTCTCTGTCTCTGTAAAACAACAAGAACAACAAATTTTTATTGATCCCTCAGTTGAAAGCATTCCTTTGCAGAGAACTTCTTTATGAAACAAACTTTTCTTAATTCATAAAGTTTTCCCTTGTTTAATCATTTCTATGCTTGTTCATTCCTTATTAGATGTAGGTGTATGGAGACAAGAACCTTGTTTTATTCTTTGTTTTGCTTAAATAACTTACAACACCTTGTATGTGGAAAATTCTCAATAATAACTAAAGAATATACATTATTTTGGAAGTATTTAAACAGTATAAAAGCTTTGAAAATAAAATAATTTACTGTGAAGTTACATTTCAGATATAGTTCTTTAAAATATTAATGAAACTGTATTGTGTAATCACATAATACTAAGGCTGAAAAAAAGCGTATAGCATTTGTAAAGCCAGGAGGCACGGCCAAGGCTACCATCACAGCAGCCCGGCCCATGCAGGTTCGCATTGGATTCGGACAGTCGGTAAAGAAACAGCGGAGCCAAAAACTGATGGGCCATAGTCTTTAATTCTAGCTTGCACCCGGCGGGCAAGTAAAAATACACACTGGGCTCCAAAACCCAGTCACATTCAGTGCTCACAAAGCCACTGACTTATCCGAGTTTCCTAGAATCAAAGGTTTCTAGCTCACCAGACTTATTCACCTCTGTTCCCCATCTCCTTCCTTATCCCAAATACAAACTCTACACAAACTGGCATCTCACTCAGCACTCCACCATCTTGGCTGCTTCTCCTGGCCTTCTCCACGTGGCCTTTCTCTGCTCTCCTCTGCTCTCTCTTCTAATGATAATCTCAGGAACCAAGAGCACAAGTTCCCGCTTCGTCCCCATTTTATAGTGTAGAAATCCAAACTCTTAATCCAATATACAAAATAGGGAAGTCTCCAATACAAAGTCACTTTCTCTGAGGCATGATTGGATTATACCACCCCACATCAAAAAGGGTGGGAAAGGCTTAATCCCAAAACCAAGCCCCAGGCTACAAGGATTCTCAACATACATTAATATCACCTGGGCGATGGCCTCCATCTTTAACAAAGTGAGCATAATACATTTTATCTGCCCAACAGCATTTGTGGCCTGACTCCCTCCATTTTCAAATGAAGAATGTGAGGACCAATGAGGCAAAAGTCTTATTCATGATATGCTTTTACTGATGTGAAGCAAATAATTCAATTTACGACTAAGTAAATAAATCTAGGAATATAATTAACTCAAAATACACTAGTGATGATAAAATGCAGTTCATGCACAAAATGCTGATATCTGAATTTTTATTTTTATGAATTAGTACCCTAACGAGAAAATGCAGTGGATGAATAGTCAGATTTAGAAATGCTAGCTAGCTTCATAAAGATTTTGCAAAAGCATTTTAAGAATGTGATAAAATCAAAGGCTTATTGGCCCTGGCCGGTTGGTTCAGTGGTAGAGCGTCAGCCTGGCGTGTGGGAGTCCCGGGTTTGATTCCCGGCCAGGGCACACAGGAGAAGCGCCCATCTGCTCTCCACCCCTCTCCCTCTCCTTCCTCTCTGTCTCTCTCTTCCCCTCCCGCAGCTAAGGCTCCATTGGAGCAAAGTTTGCCCGGGCACTGAGGATGGCTCTGTGGCCTCTGCCTCAGGCGCTAGAATGGCTCTGATTGCGGCAGAGTGACACCCCAGATGGGCAGAGCATCACCCCCTGGTGGGCATGCCGGTGGATCCCGGTCAGGCGCATGCTGGTGTCTGACTGCCTCCCGGCTTCCAACTTCAGAAAAATACAAAAAACAAAAACAAAAACAAAGACTTATCTCATATCTGATAGATATGTAAATTCCAAACTGTCCTCTTAATGTTCCGCTTATCTGTCAGACCTCACCCTTATGGGACTATCCCCCTGAGACAAAGGAATTCCAAAAAACTGAGAAGCCGCCCCAAGGAGGGGCTCTGGACATACCAGGACTTTTGCCTCAGTATCCCCTCAGGTTCTCCCAAACACTGTATAACTTGCCCCTAGTCTGTAACTGGAGCTCTTCTCCCCCGGAAGAAGTGTCCGGCAGGGTTCCTTTCTTCCTTTCAATAAAGCCTGTTACTCTGGTCTTTCAGACTCCCATGGATTCCAACAATATCAATGAAAATAGCCTGATTTTGCTACTGAAAAAGAAGTAATCTGATTTTTAATGAGCTCATGTCAGAGAGAAAGAGAGAGAGATAAGCAACATTAAAATAATTACAGAGGTGATATAATTTACAAGGAATTGGGAATCCTTGGTTTCTAATCCTGGTTCAGATAATTCTCTTAGATTATCCTATTTCCATTTACCTACTGTTACAACACATTGTATGGGGTGGGGTTGGGAGGATGAGATCTTAAAGCTATTTGTGAAAGAAGAAATAAAATTTGATGTGATATATAATCCTTGTGGATAAATGCTTATGAAATTATAAGTTTTAAAAAATAAGACAACTTTGGTATTTATTAAAGGCATTTTGTTGCTGAATGGGAGAGACTATTTTTGTTTAAATTTCATAAAGAGTAAATCACTAGAATATTGTATTTTATTAGATTCTTATCACACTCACGTTAGTCTCTTCTGGACTAATTTGTAAGAGCTTTCTAAATTTTCAGCCTTCCTCATGTCTTTATTTTAATCAATTCTCTATAATGTAATGAGAATTAACACTCAAAAATAAATGCAAATTACTTCTTAAAATATCTTTCAACTGTCTCCATCAACAAGAGGATAAAATCCACACTATTTTCAGGACAGGCAAAGCTCTTCACTATATTCCCACAAGTCTCCAAGTATAACCCAGCATTACCCCGCTGCTGGCTGTCCCCGGAATGTGCAACCCGGGTCACAACTCCAGGCGTTCATGCAAGTGGCTCCTTCTACTCGCAGCCCCTTGCTAAACTCTTCTCCTTCACGTGCTAGGGAAGCCTTGTTCCTTTCAGGCCTTTGCTCCAGGGTCAGCCGCTCTCTGGTTTCCCTTTACTCCTGCGTGCCTAGTTTGTGACTGCACACTGGCTTTATGCATGTGTCATCAGTGATATTTCACAAGACTGTAATTATTTATTTGCAAATCTGCCTCCTCCACTAGGCTGAGATGTCCTTGCAGGCAGAGCTAGAGCTATTGCTTGCCACCTGGGAAATGCTTGCTAAATGTTTATTAAATGAATAAACTTCCATCTTTTCATTAATAAGAATGTCTTGATGTTTCTAAAGTGATGCATTCCATTTTTTAGTGAGTAAGTAGACAAGAAATATGTCACTGCTAATCAAGAAAATACATTTTATAGATTTTATCCATTTAGCAAAATAAGGGATTGGGCATTCGAAAATAAAAGAAGTCTTTTAAGCCCTTTAATGAAAAGTTAATTTCAGGCACATGCGGTATTAACTAAAGTAAGACCCGCAGAAGGGTGGAGTTGGAAGGGATGCTGGAACTTGTGAGATCAGGCACTTGACTTTACAAATGAGAAACCTGGGGCCTAGATAAGTTAAGAGACTGACCTGATCAAGGCCTCTGGCCTGGCCAATCCTCTACCCAGCTCAGGAGTGCTGGAATGTCCGGGCCTGACTGCTTCAGGCAAAGGAGTGTCAAGGACTCCCTGATGGACCTTTTGGTCCTTCCTGAAAACCAGGACAGGCCTGGGGGGCACAGACCAGTGTTAAAGATGAGATTCTCCTACCTGATGTAAAGAAGAAAAGCTTCTGAGGTGGGGTGGGGTGGGTGGGAAATTTGATACGTTCTCTGCTATAATGAACTGATGAGGCTCATTTTATACCAGCAAGTACTCCAAAGGGGATGGATTGAGTTTGGAAAGTGGGAATATAGCTACAGCTTTGGAATCTCTCAGACTTTTAGGAAAAGAAACCCCACAACATAAAAGTCAGACAATTGACAATTATACATAATATGCAAATACCTTTAAGAATAAATTAAAAAAAAATAATTCAACAGGCACATGGGCAAAATGTGAATAAAAAACTCATAAAATAAAGAAGTATAAATGGCATGACCGGGCAGTGGTGCAGTGGATAGAGCATCTGACTGGGATGCAGAGGACCCAGGTTTGAAACCCCGAGGTCGCCAGCTTGAGCGCAGGCTCACCAGCTTGAGCTCAGGGTAGCTGGCTTGAGCGTGGGATCATAGACATGACCCCATGGTTGCTGGCTTGAGCCCAAGGTTGCTGGCTTGAGCAAGGGGTCACTCGCTCTGCTATAGCCCCCCGGTCAAGGCACATATGAGAAAGCAATCAATGAAGAACTAAGGAGTGGCAACAAAGAGCTGCAAAGAATTGATGCTTCTCATCTCTCCTTTCCTGTCTATCTGTCCCTACCTGACCTTCTCTCTGTCTTTATTACACACACATACACACACACACACACAAAACAGGTATAAATGATCAATAAATATAAATGATAGTATTCTATAAGTAACAACATTGTTGACAGGGTTGGCAGGGTTTTTTTTTTAATGCTCAGTATTGGAGAGGAGTTTGAAATGTGTGCTTTTCCTACATTACAGCGAGGCACTGTCTTAGCACAACTTTTCTAGAAGACGCTTTGGGAATATGTTCATGTTGGGCAGATAAAATGTATTATGCTCACTTTGTTAAAGATAACAGGAGGAGGCCGTCGCCCAGGTGATATTAATGTGTGTTGGGGTGGGCTAAAGGCAGGCAGAATCCTTTAGCCTGGGGCTTGGTTTTGGGATTAAGCCTTTCCTACCCTTTTTGATGTAGGGCGGTACAATCCTATCATGCCTCAGAGGGTGACTTTGTATTAGAGACTTCCCTGTTTTGTATATTGGATTAAGGGTTTGGATTTCTACACTATAAAATGGGGACGGAATGAGAGTTTGGGCTCTTGGTTCCTGAGGTTAGCATGAGAGAGCGGAGAGAGTAGAGCCAGCAGCGAAAGGAGGCCACGTGGAGGAGGCCAGGAGAAGCAGCCAAGATGGCGGAGTGCTGAGTGAGATGCCAGTTTGTGTAGAGTTTGTATCTGGGATAAGGAAGTAGATGGGGAACTGAGGAGAAGAAGGCTGGTGAGCTAGAAACCTTTGATTCTAGGAAACTCGGATAAGTCAGTGGCTTTGTGAGCACTGAGTGTGACTGGGTTTTGGAGCCCAGTGTGTGTATTTTTACTTGCCTGCCGGGTGCAAGGTAGGATTAAAGGCTATGGCCCATCAGTTTTTGGCTCCATGGTTTCTTTACCGACTGTCCGAATCCAATGCGAACCTGCATGGGCTGGGCTGCTCTGATGATGGCCCTGGCCTTGGCTCCTGGCTTTACAGTTCAAGAGTTTCAAAACTGTTTGTATCTTATGATTTATAGTTCCACTTTCAAGAATTTAAAAAGAGCCACACATTTACACTAAGATTTATATGTGAAGCATTATTTATAATAACAAAATTTGCAAACAACTTAAATGGCCAACAATAAGAAAATGATAATTTATTAATTTGGATATGATGGAACACTATTCATCAGTAAAAATAGTGATTTGAAAAGTAACAGCATAAAAATATTTTAGTAAATATTAATAAAAAATGTGGCTTCTGTCAAAATATTTGTATAGAGAATGTGTATGTATATACACCATGTATATGTGTATAAATATACATATAAAATTCTTGCTATCTGACTCTTATTAACTATATGGGCACTCATTATAATCTCTTGTAAATAAACATCTCCAAAAATTGACTATAACCAGTTCCCCTATCCAAATTCATTATCTAAATTAAAAACAAAATGATAAGGAATCTGCAAACACTGTCTAGGGAAGACTTCAGTTGCCCTGAGTCCTGGCGAGAGAATACACAGAGCGCTGCAGGCTCACCGCACCTGCGCCCCACCGCCCCCACAGGAGTGTAAACGTGCTGTGCATCACCACCATCCCTTTCTCTGCTCTCTCCCAGATGGTCCACATTCAACACTACCAGTGATCACTTCTGTGAGGCACCTGAGGGCTCTGCCAGCCCAGGTCCACGGATGTTACTTTTATTATCCAATG
The DNA here is from genome assembly GCF_036850995.1 of Saccopteryx leptura. Taxonomy (NCBI): domain Eukaryota; kingdom Metazoa; phylum Chordata; class Mammalia; order Chiroptera; family Emballonuridae; genus Saccopteryx; species Saccopteryx leptura. Next base: position 74,244,465 of record NC_089510.1, on the reverse strand, counting down.
CATTATTTTACCATTTATGTTACCGACCGTATTTCCCGTGATACCAAAGGAAACTGTAATTTGTGTTTGCTAATATGTAGTCTCCATGCGTGCTGCATGTAAACATACCTACTAATGAGTTCGCTAAGCGTTTAATAATTGGGTAATTGGTGTTTTATCATGCTTTATATTACACAGAAATTCTTGGTGGATTGTTATATTTGTGTTTAAGAGTATTTTTTTAATGTTTTTCTTTACAGAAACAGAGGGAGAGTCAGGGAGAGGGATAGACAGGGCAGACAGACAGGAACGGAGAGAGATGAGAAGCATCAATCATCAGTTTTTCATTGCGACACCTTAGTTGTTCATTGATTGTTTTCTCATATGTGCCTTGACTGGGGGCCTTCAGCAGACCAAGTAACCCTTTGCTCGAGCCAGCGACCCTGGGTCCAAGCTGGTGAGCTTTGCTTAAGCCAGATGAGCCCGCACTCAAGCTGGTGACCTCGGGGTCTCGAACCTGGGTTCTCTGCATCCCAGTCCGATGTTCTATCCACTGTGCTACTGCCTGGTCAGGCTGTTTAAGAGTATTTTAATGCTATGTGAGGAAATTATTTAAAAGGTTTTGATGGACTGAGAACATGTTTTTATATATAGAATAATTAAATATAGCTCCTGTTAATTGAAAATTTGCTACCCAACACTTCTTTTTGAGAAGTAGATTATATTCAGATAAGATGTTTGTGTGTGTGTGTGTGTGTGTAAATTTTCTATTTTGTACTAAAATTAAATGCCCCTGAACTGTTCGCAGTGTCTTCTTTGTGATACTGTGAGTCTAACTTTTATGCTGTGTTTCTATATTTTCTGAATTTTCTAAAATGAGGTTTTGACATGAAGTTTTCCCAACAAAGCAAAAGAAGAGAAATAAATGAGGGCCTAGAAACCTCACTGTAGTGACTTCAGTGAGAGTGGAAGAAAGTTGAACCATATTTGTATAAAGGGTGTGGGAAGAACATGTTTTTCATAAATTTATCATGGTTAATACCTAAGTTTAGGCCCTGGCCGGTTGGTTCAGTGGTAGAGCATCGGCCCAGTGTCTGGATGTCCTAGGTTTGATTCTCAGTCAGGGCACACAGGAGAAGCAACCATCTGCTTCTCCATCCTTGCTTCTCCATCCCTCCTTCTCCCCACTTCTCTCTCCCTTGCTCTCTTTCTCTCCTGCAGCCATAGCTCAATTGATCCTAGCGAGTTGGCCCAGGGTGGGCCCCGAGGATGGCTGTGGAGCCTCTACCTCAGGGGCTAAAAATAACTCAGTTGTAGAGCAACCAGCAAGGAGCCCCAGATGGGGAGAGTATCACCTGGAGGGGGCTTGCCAGGTGGGTCCCTGCCAGGACACCTGCAAAAGTCTGTCTCTCTGCCTCCCTTCCTCTCACTTTAATAATAATAATAAAATAAAATAAATCCCCAAACCACCCTAAATTTATGGCATAAATTCTGAGTAAATAGATTAGAAAACTAGTTAACAGATTCTTCTCTCTCTCTCTCTCTCTCTCTCTTTTTGCATCTGAAGTATTCATGCTACTTTGTGTCCCTTGGCTGTTATTGTGAGCCAGAGGGTAGGAGCTAGCAATTCTAGGTGACAAATCACAGATTCTAGGCATTGAATGTTAGGATGGCTACCCTGAATTTATACTATCTGTAAGGCAGGAACATAAACATTTACAAGTTTTGTTAAAACTTTGTGGTAAGGAGGTACAAACACTTTCTATAACTGAGCTGTCCCCAAGTTCTTCAGCTTTCAGGAGTATGTCCTTTTATTAGGAGCACTGGCGGGTCTTTGTATCACTTGATTGACAGGAAGTCTCATTCGTACTTACTTCCTCTTTCTGTGACTTCCCAGGGAGTACTTATAGTTCCTGCATCCATCTGAGTTGTGTCTTTGGGTTTCTTGTTTCCTCATAACCATTCTTCAGGCTTCTGTAGCAAGTCACACATTTATCCCACATAGGTCCCATCCAAAATCACCCAAACTTGTGGTTTTCAATAAAACTTTATAGAAGGCTTGCGGTTAACAGAATGGGGAAAACACAACTGGTAGGTAGATGCTGCTGTTTCCAACTGACCTTTACCCATATTTCTTGGTCAATGCCATATTAGAGGAAACCACTCTTCCTTATCGTCAGGAGTGACTGACCAAGTACTTTCTGTTCTTGAGTCCAGGGCCTGTGAGCCTGGACACATTTCCGACACTCGTGGATGGCCTTTGACTTATTATGCAGATCAGTGTCACTCCTCAGTCTCCATCTGAGATCAGGATCTTGCTCTTCTAGTTGCTTTGCTAAAGGCTCATTAAATAATTTTTCTCAAATGAGAGGGTTCTGAGACCAAAAGTTAAAACCAGTCCCCCACCATGAGTAACACAAAGAATGGCAGAAACTTTGAAAATATGCAATATTTTAAAAAATTTCAAAGCTCTTAGAATCAATTCCTTGCACTTAGCTATATTAAAGAAACTTGATGTCTCTCCTCATTCTTCTCCATTCTCTCAAAATTTTTCAAACAGGAACTGTTTCCAGGCAGCCCTAATATTAGTTGGGGGTGTTTATGGGGTGCTTCCCAAACCATGCTCCAGCAGTCATGCTTTCTTTTCTCCCATGTTACTTTTCTAATAAGCAATGGATGAGAAATGAAAATGAATAATACTGCGGTCATTATTATTACTTTCAGATATACAAACTATCATTGAATCCCAGCTCTGATACATACCAGATGTATGAGTTTGGACAAAAAAAAATGGGCTTTTGTAAAGCCAGTAGCCACGGCCACCATCACAGTCTCCTGGCCTATGCAGGTTCGCATTAGATCCGGACAGACGGTAATGAAACAATGGAGTCAGGAACTGGTGGGCCATAATCTTTATCCTAGCTTGCACCCAGCAGGTAAGAAATACACACAGTGGGAAAACACTTCCCTTTCCAATCAGGGCTCCCAAAGCCACTGACTTATCTGAGTTTCCTAGAATCAAAGATTTCTACCTCACCAGTCTCATTCACCTCTGTTCCCCATCTCCTTCTCTCTGCACAAACTCTGCACAAACTGGCTTCTCCTTTAGCACTCCACCATCTTGGCTGCTTCTCCTCTCCTCCATGTAGCCTTTTTCTTCTCTCCTCTCTAATGCTAATCTCAGGAACCAAGAGAGAGCAAGCTCCTGGTCTGCCCCACTTTGTCGTGTAGAAATCAAAACCTTTGATACAATATACAAACAAGGGAGTCTCCGATACAAAGACACTTATCTGAGGCATAATGGAATTCCTCATGAGAGTGCACCACCCCACATATGCAATCAATCAGTCACGGGTGTGGGGAAAAGCTTAGTCTTAAAACTAAGCCTTAGGCTATAACCACCCTGCCTGCTTACAGCCTGTCCCCACACCCAATGCAAACTGTAAGTGAGCAAACATATATATCATATTTACAAATTTATTTAACCAACAGCTTTGTAATAAATCTAACTGAAAATCATCTCACAGGGTGATCTGATCATATATTCCTAACTGGGCAGGTCATGGTGGGTCATTACAATGCAGGCCTAGAAGAGATTTATCTTGGATTTAAGCCAGTCCTGTCCATTGTTCTTGTGTATCTTTTAGGTTAATACAACTTTAAGATATCTCTTTTTCAGACCTCTCAGAGATGTAACCACCCTCGAAGGAGGACATAATCTTGTTTTTGCTATTTTGTATTGTGGCCACCATCACAGCCGCCTGGCTCATGCAGGTTCGCATTAGATTCGGACAGACGGTAATGAAAAAACGGAGCCAAGAACTGATGGGGCATTACCTTTAATCTTAGCCTGCACCTGGCGGGCAAGAAATACACACAGTGGGAAAACATTTCCCTTTCCGTGCAGGGCTCCCAAAGCCACTGACTTATCCGAGTTTCCTAGAATCAAAGGTTTCTAGCTCACTAGCCTTATTCACCTCTGTTCCCCATTTCCTTCTCTCTGCACAAACTCTGCACAAACTGGCTTCTACAGCATTCCTCCATCTTGGCTGCTTTTCCTGGCCTCCTCCATGTGGCCTTTCTCTGCTCTCCTTTCTCTGCTCTCCTCTCTAATGCTAATCTCAGGAACCAAGAGAGAGCAAGCTCCCAGTCTGCCCCATTTTATAGTATAGAAATCAAAACCTTTAATCCAATATACAAACAAGGAAGTCTCTGATACAAAGTCACTTAGGATGGGAAAGGTTTAGTCTTAAAACTAAGCCTTAGGCTATAATGACCTGACCTGCTTACAGCCTGTCCCCCACACCCAATGCAAACTATAAGCGAGCAAACATATATATCATATTTACAAACTTATTTGACCAACAGTAATCCAATCCAAGGTAGAGATTTCCCTACCTTGCTTTCTCCTACCTTCATGTAATCTATGTATGTTCTCTCCAAATGTATAAAAGAGGCGGCAAAACTGTCATTCTCTGGGAGTATTTGAAATCTTGCTTCTTAGCATGTCATCAGTTTGGCTTATATAGACTCAAATAAACTCCTATGAAATTCTCTACAGATATGGATTTTTCTTATATTGACATGTGGCTTTTGTAAATGACTGAATATTATTGGGCTTTAGCTTCCTCAACTATAAACTGAGGATAACAATACCTACCATTAAGATTTGTTGTGAAGATTGGAAACACATTCTGTAGAGCACTGAGCAAGGTGTCTTGCATATTAGAAATGATTTATAAATTTTGACTATTGTAATAATTATGATTGTTAGTGGACTTTTTCCATGCCAGGGGCTGGCCACGTCCCAGGCTATCCGGGAACTTTTGCGTGTTAGTGACCTCCAGGTTCTTGACTCCTGCAGGAAAAAGACATGAGTCCATGTGGAAATGACAGTAAATTTATTAAAGCATGGGACAGTGAGGCAAAAGAAGGGCTCCTGAGACAGGATCAGGAGGTAAGCTGACGATGAGCTGCCGCTGTCCATTTTCCCCTGGGTGCAGCTCTTGTTGGGACCCCGAGAGTTTAGAACAGGAGAAGTGAAGTCAGGCCTGAAGAAAAGGGGCACAGGCATGCTCAGAGAAGAGCGTGCGCTGGCATCCTTTGTCTTGAGGATTTAAAAAATTTATTTTTTAAAAAATTGAATTTATAGGGTTGACTTTGGTTAAAAAACTTATAGAGGTTTCAGGCATGCAATTCTCTACATCTGTGTATTGTATTGTGTGTTCACCACCCCAAGTCAAGTCTCCTTCCATCATCTTTTATCTCTTCTTTACCCTCTTCTACCTCCCCTCTCCCTCCCCTCTTCCTCTCTGGTAATCATCATACTGCTTATCTGTGTCTTTGAGTTTTTGTTTTGTTTTATTTTATATTTTGCTTAATCCCTTCACCTTTTTCATTTGTTTCCCAACTTTCTACCTTCTGACAGCTGTCAGTCTGTTTTCTTTTTTTTTTAATTATTTTTATTTATTTATTCATTTTAGAGGAGAGAGAGAGAGAGAGAGAGAGAGAGAGAGAGAGAGAAGGGGGGAGGAGCAGGAAGCTTCAAATCCCATATGTGCCTTGATCGGGCAAGCCCAGGGTTTTGAACCGGCAATCTCAGCATTCCAGGTCGAGGCTTTATCCACTGCGCCACCACAGGTCAGGCTAGTCTGTTTTCTGTATCTGTGAGTCTGTTTCTATTTTGTTTGTTAGTTTATTTTGTTCATTAAATTCCACAAATAAGTGAAATCATATGGTACTGTCTTCTTCTAACTGGCTTATTTCACATAGGATAATACTCTCCAGGTTCATCCATGCTGTTGCAAAGGGTAAGATTTCTTTTTTTTATGGCCACCTATTTTTCCATTGTGTAAATGTACCACCATTTCTTTATCCACTCATCTACTGATGGACACTGGTCTGCTTCCAAATCATGGCTATTGTAAATAATGCGGCAGTCAACATAGGGGTGCATATGTTCTTCAAATGAGTGTTTTGGGTTTCTTCAGATGTATTCCCAGAAGTGGATCACTAGGTCCTAAGGCAGTTCCATTTTTAATTTTTTGAGGTAACTCCATACTGCTTTTTGCAGTGGCGCACCAATTTGTATTTCCACTAACAGTGCAGGAGGGTACCTTTTTCTCCATATCCTCCCCAACACTTGTTAATTTATTGATGATAGCCATTCTGACAAGTGTGAGGTGATAACTCATTATAGTTCTAATTTGCATTTCTCTGATGATTAGTGACAGTGAGCATCTTTTCAATGTCTATTGGCCATTTGTATGTCCTTTTTGGAGAAGTATCTATTTAGGTCATTTCCTCACTTTTCAAATGGATTATTTGTCTTTTTGGTGTTGGGTTGTATAAGTTGTGTATAAGTTTTGGCTGTTAACCCCTTACCAGATGTATCATTGGTGAATAAATGAAACTAGACCACCTTCTTACACCATACACAAGAATAAACTCCAAATGGATTAAAGACTTAAATGGTAGACTCAAAACCATAAAAATCTTAGAAAAGAATATAGGCAATAAAATCTTGGACATTTCTTGTAGCAATATTTTTTCTGATATATCTCCTTGGTCAAAGGAAAGGAAAGGAAAAATAAACAAACGGAAATACATCAAACAAAAACATTTTTCACTGCAAAGGAAGCCATCAACAACATGTCCTGAGGGTTTTATCTATTTCTATAGATGGAAATTTTAGGGGAAGATCTGAATAGAATATTCATCAGGTTTTTCAGTGTGTCATTTAGTGTGATGCTGTATAAAATAAGTGCAAAATGCAACTTGGGGTCATTCTCTGGCTAGTTTTATCTTTTTCTAGGATAAGTCTGGTCTGATTGGTTTGTTTGTTATACATATCCCTGACTAAGGTGATTAAACCACCTGCTTTCAGATATCTTTGGTTAGGGAAGATAGCTTTAGACCATCTGCTCTTAGGTATCTTTGGTTAGGAAAGATAGAGTCTTGTGATTCATTAGCAGACTTTACTCAGTGGCTCCAGCCATTTGTTTAGTCATTTGTCTCAGTTTCCTCATTCTACTTGCCAGGGAATTTTCATAAATTTCTTACTAACCTGCTTCATGATAATGAGGATTACATCTTTAACTCCTTCGCTTGTCTTCCCCTCTGTCACAAAACCCCCAACTCTGATTAAATCCAATCTTCTATTTTTACACCTGCTAAACAATGCTGACATTATACTAAATTCAGGCCCACAAATCTCAGATAGCTCTTGGTGCTGCCCAACAATCCTGTTTTCATATCCTTAGTCAATCCACTGTCTCATGCTCCTGATCCATACTATTTCTTTCCCTTAACTTACTCTCAGCTGACTACTTCAAATTTTTTTAAATGTCATTAGATAAATAAAAAAAATCCAAGAACATAATTTCCATACTCCTCTGCCACTGCATCTGTTAATTTACTTGCATTTGTGCCTGTATGCTTTCCTTTCCTTTCCTTTCAAAACACACATATCCTGCTCCTGAGGCCAACCCTTCTTGTGAGCTGGATCCCATTGTCTCTGGACTCTCCAGAGCTTCATGCCTGCACTCTCCCATCTCACTTACACTGTAATTTGTTTCCACTCCATTCTTCATTTCCATTACCCTAAAAACATGGATAATATCTTCCACCTTAAAACAGCAGCACACTCCTAATCCTCATCATTCTTTTGCTATCAATTCTTTTCTTTGTTTCTTTACAGCTAAACGATGAGAGATTTAACTATTCTGGATGTTTTTGTTTCCCCCTTTTTAGTTTCTCAGAATTCTAATTCATCTGAGTGTTTGACCATCCTGTGCTACCAAAACTGCTTTGTAAAGGTCACTAATGACCTTTATGTTATCAACTCTGTCAATTTTCAGTCCCCAGCTTACTCAACTGTTGGCAGCATTTGATACAGATTGTCACTCCCACTTCTTAAAAACACTTTCTTCGTTTCCCCTGGAACATCACTCTCTTTTGGCTTCCTTCTAGCTGGGCTGCTTCCTCCTCAGCTGAATCATGGCTGTGCTCTGGGGCTCAGTCCTTGGATTTGTCTTTATCTACATTCATTGTCTGGATGATCTAATCCCGTTCTTCAGCTTCTTTACATTGATGACTCAACATTTTGTCTCTAGTCTCTTCTCTTGCCCCTGAACTCCAGACTCAAATTTCCAACTGCTTGCCTGACATTTTCATGTAAATGCATAATAAATATTTCAAACCTAACAGGCAACCCAAATCAAACTCTTATTTTCCACTTCCCTCTAAAATTGCTCTCTCCACAGTTTTTCTTCCCATTCTTCCAGTTGCTCAGGCTCAAAACCTTGAATCATCCTTCACTCTTCTCTTTTCATCCCCAGTCGATCAGCAAATCCTGTCCATTCTACCTTTGAAATAGGCAGACTACTTCTTTCTACCTCTCTAGCTGCCACTCTGCTTTGGGTCACCATCATCTTTCACCTGGACAAGCAGTAGCCTCCCGAACAGTCTTCCTGCTCCCACCCTGGCCCCTCCACAGACTCTTCTCCACAGACGTCAGAATAGCTCTTTCAAAACACTGTTCTGCTCAAATCTGAATCCTTAGGCCTGCAATACTACATGGTCTTCCCTAGTAACCTCTCTTTCCTTCTCTTCTCTTCTCTTCTCTTCTCTTCTCTTCTCTTCTCTTCTCTTCTCTTCTCTTCTCTTCTCTTCTCTTCTCTTCTCTTCTCTTCTCTTCTACTTCATTTTGTTCATCAGTTGGATCCAGGCAAACTTGCTTTCTCGAGGCTCCCCTCCCTCCCCACAGCATACTCTGACTCTGGCAATGTACAAGAAGGTTCTTCCTCTTACTATCTATATAAATCACTTTCTCACTTCCTTCAAGTCTTTGCTGCAAAGTCATTATCAAAGATACCTCTCTGATTATTCTAAAAAAGTACCCCAATTGCTCTCTCTGCCCTGTATAGTGTGTGGATGGAAAAAAGGCCACATACTAAACCCGACAAGCTCAGGGAAGGCAGGCCTTACAAACTCAGAGACTGAAAGTAACCACAAAAAACAGTCCGAACATAAAGATTCTTCACTAAAAGTGGCGAGGAGTGGGTAGTCAATATCCTAAGCCTGTAGCTTCTTGACAAAGGTCAGTTTTACTTACAGGGTCTTTTTATTGTCTTTTTGCATCTAAGACAACATACTTCTGAAATGTCAGAGTAATCTTTTCCAGCTCCTCCTGACACAACCCCCAGCACAGGCAGGAGGCCACAGAGCCCCTGTGTCGTCTTGCTCCCCGCACCCCATCTCTCCGTGCTGTAATGCTCATTATTAACTCTCTCGTGTGCACCAATGGAAAAAGTATTTTGCTCTTTATCCAATCCCAGAGAATTCTCAGCTTGGCTTTCTCCCACCCCCTAATCTACCACCAATGGATGTCATGTACCCCCTACTTATATACATCCTCTCCTTTTATTGTAATGTATAAAATAAGCTGCAAAACCACATTTTCCAGAGCATGTTTTCAATCTATTTAGATTTTGCTTCCTGACAATTGTAGTCAGTTTGGCTCAAACAAACACAAAAAGTCTCTTCGGGTTTGTATGTTCCTTACATTGACACATACTTTAGTGTTTTTTTCTTAGAAATTGTCACTGCCTTCATATATATTTTTCTATTTATATTTGTGCCCCTGTGATATCGTGACCTATAATAATGTATCTAGTAAGTAAAATGTTTTTCTGAGTTATGTGAACTGCTCAAATTAATTGAACCCAAAACGGGGATTGTTGAAACCTCCTAGTTACAGCCAGTATGCAAGAAGCACAGGTGACAACCTGGAATTGTGATGGGCAGTTGAAATAGAGGGCAGTCTTGGGGGACAGAAACCTAAACCTTGAAATCTGATGCCATCTTTGGGTAGATAGTGTCAGAATTGAGTTGAATGGTTGGGCACCCAGCTGGTGTCCAAGAATTTTTAGTAGTGTGAGAAACTCTATTTTATAACACACATACTGAAATTGATGATTAGAATCCTTAGTACTTTTGAATGAAATGCTAGTTCTAAAAAAGCAAAGACTTTTTCAAATTACTGCTATATCCTTGATCAAATCAACAAGCAAACAAACACATACATAAACACACAAATATATATATATATATATACACATGTATACACACATGCATATATGTATATTTGCATTATATGTATGTTTATATCTTTGTTGAGCAGATGACAATTTAGAAGACCTTCAACTAAGTCTAAGTTTTATTTATCTAGGCTATAGTCAGAGCCTGGACTACTTCTCTGTGAGGTATTTTCTCCACTTGATCTCTTGCTCTACTTGCTTTGAAGTATGTTCTTCTGCTTTTCTCACCAAATTTTGACTTTTGCTGATACAAACCAGTATTTCTGCTTCATATTCACATCTAACCACAACCGACAGCTACAGCTGAAATGCTTGCTTGACTTTAAATAGCCATGGCTAGTCTGATCTGTGATTTTCCCCGACATATCAATTTCCCTACTGTGTACTTCACATGCTACTTCTTGGCACAGTTGGTATCAGCTCATGTACCACAACTTCCTGTCCAGTGCTTTATTTATTATATTGTACTCTAAGTGCATTCTGTAAGGTAGATAAAAAGAAAACAACTCAAATTCCATCACACAGTTGCCGGGGAACTTGTAAAACCTTTAGTGAAGACATGGGGTTATACATTTTTCAAACAATCAAATGTCTTATATGGCACCAGATTTGAAAAAGGCTGTTCAGCCACTATTGGGTTTTATTTAGATCAGTCTTTTGAGTCCTATGGTGTCTTCTTCATTGGTTCTTTAGCTTCTGAAGTAATCATCCTATCCTTAATCATCACTGAATGGCAGAGATAATCTTCTCTTCCATGAAGCAGCCAATGGCAGCAGAAAAGTCTCCCCAGGAATACTTATATGTTCTTAGTGGGAGTGAGCAATGTTATAATCTTTTAGAAGACAACCTAGAAAAATGTATCACATTATAAAATGTGCAACTGTTTTGGCATAAAATCTTATTGCAAGAGTTTTGTCATAAGGATATATTTATTAAAGTGTATCATGATATACATTCAGGGAAGCCTATTGTGGCACTCTTTCAAATATAAAATATTTGGAAACCATATAAACCCAGTATGGTCTTGATTAAAGTGGATTTTGGGAAGTGAATATCTATGTAATTATTATAAAAAATGATATATTGAAGTGGGAAGATGCCTTTAATATACTGGTGATTTTAAAAAGCATGTTATAGAACATTATGTATAGTATGGACACATTAATTTAAAATATTATGTGTGCACAGAAGTCCAGAAAGCTATATTAAACTGCTCACAGTGGGATTAGAACTATAGGAAGTATGTGTATTGCAAGGTGAGGAGAAAAGTGTGTAGAGGTGGAGGGAAACTTAGTCTACTTCATTATTTGATATTTGAAAACAAAATTATAAAATAGGTTTAATAATAAAAACACTTAAAGGTTTTAATTTTGAAAATAATCTTTCCTAGAGCATCTGAAATTTCTATTACAACACATCTCTTGGGATCACTGTTACTGTCCAAGCCTATCTTCTATCACTTTATGTCTCCATCACCAAGACACATGTGGGATCAACAGGACCATTATTTCCTTTTCTTCTCACCATACTGGGACCAGTTCTTACCCTCAGCAATGCTCTCTTAAAATTGAGTTTTCATAAAACATTCTATAGAGTTGAGTGACTTTAATAAATATCTAAAGTAATCTCCTTTCTTTTTATTTTTTTCCTTCCTTCTCCCTCTATCTCTATCATATTAATCTCTAGCTCTAGTTTTTTTATCTATCTATCAATCAATCAATCATATATCTATCTGTCATCTACCTAATCTAAATATCTAAATTCAGATACTGCAAAAACCCCAGGACCTTTAGAAATGTAGCTACTGGATTTGTTGATAAAAGACCCTCCATTTGGAATCTCTTGACAGGATATGAACCATATTCTTAGGCTTTATGGCTGCAGCAGTGTCTCTTAAAAGTCTGTATGCTGCTTATTTTCTCTCTGTGCTATCCAAAAGCTATCTCATTGCTGTGTGGAGTTCTTCAGATATTGATAGAAGAAGCTTAGACATAACATTTCAGAAGCTTGGGACAAATTCTGCTGCAAAAGAAACAAACAAAATCATACTTTGCGTTTCTTTTCTTTTTAAGTAAGTAAAAAGGAACAGAGAAACTGGTGGTTCCAGATGCTTTTTTACATCTGCTAACAAAGTTCCTTGGATCGAGAAGAGATTGCCTTTCTTTATGCTGAGAGAAGCAGAAATGGAAATTATTCCCATCATTGCTTAGCTCAAACACTTGGGAATTTATTGACAGTTCAGCAAAAACAGTTAAAGAAAAAGAGAAAAGGATAAGCAGTCTGTATTTGGGCAAGACCTTCTTCTGCAGATATGATCGTGTGAAGCCAAGTGTCCTTCAAGGCCATTAAAATGACTCATGGAAAGGGAAGAGGCTATTCAGACTAACTCCTAAGGAAATGTGGGAAATAGCTTTTTGCTCTGAGATTTTCTTCTACAGTTTATACTCCCTTGTTCTTCACCCAAATTACCTATCCAGCCTGTCTTCCTAGACCAGCCTGCTTGGTTGACTCTCATCCTTCTCCCAACCTGATCCTGCAAAGCAAAGTTTACTTGTCCCATGTTCTATTTTCTTGGAGCCCAGATGTTGGGCAGGAATGTAGTGGAAAGAATCCCTGACTAATCTTCAAGTGCTTTGGCTTCAAGCATTTCCTTAGAAGAGGTTATTAAGATCAAATAGCATAAAATGAACATAAGACCTTTTGGTATATTAAATATTATTATATCTAAGTTGTTGTAATCATGTTCTTCCCTACAGCTCAAAGCACTGTGACCTTCTGCAGGTCACTTGACCTACCTGGGCTTTTCTTTCCTTGGCTGTAGGTAAGGATAAAGACAGTGAAGTCCCCTCCAGCATTGAAGTGTTGTGGGTTATTAAAGTCCAGCAGGTGCTAAATGCCATTTGAACAAAGATTTTTCTAAAGCATCTCTTCAGCTCACGGAAGTAATTAATAACCTCAAGGTAATAATAGAAGAATTATTTGGGGGCAGAAGAGCAATGGGAGGAACTTTGGTTCTCACATCTTGTTGGTGCTGTTGAATTTAATTGAGAATGGCATGCCCAACATTGCAAGAAAAACATTATGGTAGGGAATTAATCATGAATGCATATTCCTTAGGCTAGCAACTGATTAAGTGAAGTAAAGTTGTAAAGGAGGCTTTCTTTTGTTAATGAACAAAGCACAAAATCATTACACGTTTTAAAGAAAACGATCTTTTTCTCTTATAAACCAGCAACTTTTTAATTTCTTTTTTAATTACAGTATTCTCTATCCTTAAAATACCAAAAGTTTTTCATTCTTGGGCACTGTTAATATAAATTAAGAACAGGGTCACTTACTGAGAAAACCAAGCTGATTGCTCTGGTCCAATGGTCTAAGGCAAGGTTCAGTGTCCAAGAAATAGCTGGAATCAGTATGTGATCTAGAAACTGCTCTTAACTGTTGGGGACCGAAAGTCAACAGGGTCTTTGCAGTTTAGATTTTGGGGGAACAGAGGTGTGGGGAACTGGCAGTAAGCTGGCAGTCTGCCCAACCCCCCACCTCACTTATTCTGTGAAGTTACTGAAGGCTGTTAAACTATGGTGCTGGATTGTTTATACTCATTCTACCCCCCCCCCCACATGTCCCCCAGAAAGACTGGAAGCAAGTTTCTTTCATTCTTTGTTTTGTGAAGTTAAGATGTTATGTATGGTGGGGGTTTTCTGCACTTGGTTGAATTCTTGGGTTGCCTTGGAATGTGATCAGAGATCTCTTTGATTTGCTAATGGCCCACTTTGCCCTATAAATAAAGCAAGAAGCGGGTGTGGAACATGCTCTGTTCTTGCCATCAGCATTGCAGAGGCCTCCGGAGCCCATCCTTTTACTTTAAGCCTATTTTCTTAATTCCGCACCATTCCCACTCAGGACCTGGAATTACTAGCCACTCTGGTTCACGGCACTTAACATTCAGGGTTCTTGTGTTTTCCAAGGAGTACTTATGAGGATCTCAGTCATCTGATTTCCATAGAACATTTATACCTTTTCCCTGGCTTGAAGAATTGTCTGCAGCAAGGATTAGGTAGAGGCTATAGGTAAGAGAGTTGGTTGTTTGTTTTTTTTTACAGAGACAGAGAGAGAGTCAGAGAGAGGAATAGACAGGGACAGACAGACAAGAACGGAGAGATGAGAAGCATCAATTATTAGTTTTTCGTTGCGCATTGCGACACCTTAGTTGTTCATTGATTTATTTTTTATTTTTTATTTTTTTTATTTTTTCTGAAGCTGGAAATGGGGAGAAATAGTCAGACAGACTCCCGCATGCGCCCGACCGGGATCCACCCGGCACACCCACCATGGGGCGATGCTCTGCCCACCAGGGGGCGATGCTCTGCCCCTCTGGGGCGTCGCTCTGTTGAGACCAGAGCCACTCTAGCGCCTGGGGCAGAGGCCAAGGAGCCATCCCCAGCACCTGGGCCATCTTTGCTCCAATGGAGCCTTGGCTGTGGGAGGGGAAGAGAGAGACAGAGAGGAAGGAGAGGGGGAGGGGTGGAGAAGCAGATGGGCGCTTCTCCTGTGTGCCCTGGCCGGGAATCGAACCCAGGACTTCTGCACGCCAGGCCGACGCTCTACCACTGAGCCAACTGGCCAGGGCTGATCATTGACTGCTTTCTTATATGTGCCTTGACCGTGGGCCTTCAGCAGACTGAGTAACCCATTGCTCGAGCCAGCGACCTTGGGTCCAAGCTGGTGAACTTTTATTCAAACCAGATAAGCCCGCGCTCAAGCTGGCAACCTCGGGGTCTCAAACCTGGGTCCTCGGCATCCCAGTCTGATGCTCTATCCACTGTGCCACCACCTGGTCAGGCCAATAAGAGAGATTTTGATAGGATCAGCATCTTTTACATTATCTGTCCTTGTGAATCTATTGTCTTATTCCATCTTCCCATGAATGTAATGAGGAGTCTGAGTGGAAGATGGCCATTTTTTTCTTTTTGATATACACCTTCTATTAAGAGGTGGAATCTGTGTCCCCTCTTCTTAAATCTAGGTTGGCCCTGTGATGTTTCTGTTTTAACCAGTAGAAATTGAAAGATGTTAGAAGTCTAACTACCTTGAGACTGTCAAGCTGGAGAGACCAGATGTGGGTACCTCAGGCCACAGTCTCAGCTAAGCCTGGCCTTCCTCATTATTCTGCTAAGGCACAGATATGTGAATGAAGTCATCTTGGGTTTTCAGAACAGTTCATACACAAATAATACCACTGGGTAAACTCAGTCAACACTGAATGGAGCACATATAACCAGTTAAGGCCCGCTCAATTTCCTGATCCATAGAGTCATGAACTATGATAAAATGGTTGTTGGTTTAGGTTACTAAAATTATAGGGTAGTTTGTTACGCAGCCATAGGTAGATAACTGGAACAGAAAATAGTGATCTCATTTTATAGATGAACCATGAGGTTCAGACAGCTATTGAAAGTTACTTAAAGACTTGAATACAAACTCTCTTACTAGAAATACAAGCTTAATTATACCACATTTCTTCTTTATGATAATAATACTTTTTTCACTCTAAGAAATAGTCTTTTAAATCTCAAGATATGCAATTTATCATAACTTGTTGCATTGTTTCAGAAAGCTTAGGGAAAAATTTAAAGCTCAATTATAGTAGTTACAGATTTTACTTGTTCTTAGTTTTCTATTTCTAACATACTAACTTATCTTGTATCTTTTACTCTGAGCTGGTATAAATAACTTTTGAGGAAAAGTGGAACATTGATAAATTCAGTAAAATACTCACCATCACCAAACTTAATAGATGACCCTATTTTAGAGTTGTGAGATAGAATACAAGGTATAAGTATGGGACATACTTACACTAAAATGTATTCATTATTTAGCTGAAATTCAAATTAATTGGGTACCTCACATTTTTGTTTGCTAAATATGATAACATTATCCTCTGTGTTAACTTCAAAAAATTGTTTTCTATTAACTTTAGTACTTATCTGGTTCTGGCGATCTCAACAGATATTTGTAGCTTAAACCTGCCTAGGTGGGGAATGGCAAATAGGTAACCAGAGCTCAAGATTTATGTGAAGCCTGAGGAAGTATCTTCACTAACATTAGCCCCAGGCACAATTCCAACAGTGAAGAAGTCTCCTCTCTCCAACATCCTCACTTGTTTCTCCAATCCTTGGATCCATTCCTATAAGGCCCTGTTCAAACTAGCTCTTATTGTCTAATCATGTGTATTAAATATGCATTGAGCATCTGTTATGTGCCAGGCATGGTAATCAACAACTACTGAGGATTGAATCCATATAAGAAAGACCTCAGGGCATAAAAGGAAGCAATTATCATATACAGTTAACCCTTAAACAATGTAGAGGTTAGGGCAGTCACCTCCATGCAGTCAACAATCTGTTTATATCTTTTGACTCCAAAACTTAGCTATTAATAGGCTACTATTGACTAGAAGCCATACATAGTCAATTAACACTTATTTTGTATGTTATATGTAGTATATATTGTATTCTTACAATAAAATAAGCTAAAGAAAAGAAAACTGTTAACAAAATAATAAGAAATAGAAAATACACTTACAGTATTTATTGAAACAAATCTGCATATAAGTGTCCTCATGCTGTTCCAGGGCCGGCTGTACTCAGAAGCAACATGATGCACTTTAGATTTTACCATGTGTAACAAAGTCCTGTGGGAAGGCCTTATAAAGAAGAGTTTATCTGAGCTAAGAGTTGACAGATAAGTAGGAGCTGTCCAGGTAGAGGGTTTGGTAAAGGGAAGGACATTTCAGTCAGAAGGAATAGCAAGCGGAATCTCCTGTAACATTCAGCATGGCTGCAGTGGTAAGGGGGTAATTAATATAAGGCTGGAGAGGATGCTGAGTTGTGAGGGTTTTAATGGCTAGGTAAGGCACAAGATTTTTTTTTTTTTCAAACAAACACAATGAACAATGAAGATTCTTAAGCCAAGGAGTTGCATAATAAGATTAAACTTTTAGAGTATTTCTGGGAGAATTGACCAGAGTATAAAGACTAAATAGGAGACTGCTATGTTAGATATGGGGAGTGACAGTGAGGTACTATGCCAGGTTAGGAGCATTTGAACTGGAGAGGAGGGGTAAAATCCACAAGAGAATTCTATGAGAGAACTACAGTGCCATGACTAAAATTAGTGCCAAGCTAAAAGTTGGCCTTTGATTATTAGGAAGTCTTCAATATAGAAACAAAAAAATTTTTAAGAGGAAATCCCAGAATCTATGACAATGTAATACTATGTGGCCATAAAAAAAGAAGGAAATTTTACTTTTTGAGAGAGCATGGATGGACCTAGAGATTATTATGCTAAGTAAAATAAGTCAGTCAGAGGAAGACAAATACTGTATGACCTCACCTATATGTGGAAGCTAATGAACAAAATAAACTGACAAACAAAACAGAAACAGAGACATGGATACATGAAATAGACTGACAGCTGTCAGAGGGGAGGGGTGTAAAGGGGGCTGGATGAAAAAAGATGAAGGGATTAAGCAAACACACACACACCCCCCACATAGATGCAGAAAACTGTGGTGACAGCCAGAGGGAAAGAGGGCAGGGTAGGAGGAGGTGGGCAAAGAGGGAGTAAATGGGGATGGAAAGAGACTTTGCTTGCGTGAGTGGGTGCACAGTGCAAGGTGCAGATGATGTATTTTTAAAAAAATTAGGGAGATAATTCCTTATTCTGTCTAGTCTTAAGAATTTTCTGATTGCTACCTTTATGAAAAACACTTTTTTGAAAATTAATTCTAAACGATTTTTAATAGTCCTAAACTAGGTTACAACAGTCAAAATAAAATAGGTGTCTAAAATAAATATCTAGATAATTTGAACAAACTTCCTCCTGTTGAGGAAAAAGGAGCGGGGAACCAGATGTAACCAGATTGGAGTCAGAAGGCCTTGGTCCATATATTGACTACCATTGATTAGTTGTGTGATGATAGCCAGTGCTGTTAGACTCTATGTCCTCAGTGTCCTCATCTGTAACACGAGGAAACCAAGACCTACCAGCCTGATCTCGGAGATCAATTAAAGTAATGGTTATAAAATTTATAACTAGCCCTACTAACATCTTACACTGTTAATAGAATAACAGTGAACATTTGTTGCATACTTATGATGTACCAGACTCTGTACTAAGGGATTTACATATATTCTCTTATTTGCCTTTACAACTGCCTTGTGTAACAGTTACTATTGTGATCTCCATTTGCAGTTCTCAGAGTTCCAGCTGAGGGGACAGAGACCAGAGACTTAGAGAATTTAAGGCACTTGCTCAATGTCACACAGATAGTATGTGACAGAACTGGAATTCTAACACAGGGTTGTCTTAAGTCTGTGCTCATTCTGCCTACACAATACTGCATCCTTCTGTGTAGATCTCTATAATTTACACACTATTCACAAACATGTGTCTATGCAAGAAATTACCGAGTAAGCCTTGTTGAATAACTAATGTACTTCAGGAATTGTGATTGGTATACTTGCATCAGTGAAGTATTAAGAATCCTTGTTTTCTGGTGAGGAAGCTGAGGTTTAAAGTCAAACAATTTCCCCAAGATCACATAGAAAACCCCCCAGAATTGAACGAAGTAAAGAATAATCTAACTGATAGTATCTACTAGAGCTAGGATTTAAAATTTCACACTATTTTTCACTGGTTCAAAGTGCTACCAATGTTCGTATGTGTATATGCCTCCATGTGCACTTTCAAAAGGAAGTCTGTACTACGAAGGACTCTGTGACTTGCCAACTAGAATTTATTGCTCCCACTGCCAGGATCTGCTGTTTGTAGTCATGGTCTCCCTGCAGCTTCCTGACAGAAGTGTAATGACAGAGAACAGCTTGGCTTGAAAAATGTTAGGAAATTTCCTGACCTGTGTTCATGATGCACCTTGCTTATTATGCTAGCAGACCAGGTGCTGTCTGAAACCCAGCTTCACAGAGTTAATGCTGAAAAATATTGTTTTATATTATAGCAGAGATGCTCAAACTTTATCATGCATGAGAATCACCCAGGAAACTTACCTCCCCTCCCCACCTCTGAGATTTTTATTCTGAGGGTCCAGGTGTAGCATATTTTAGAAGCTTCTGATGCAGGAAATTCCTGAATGATATTTTGAGAAACACTGGGTTGTACTCTTTTCTATATCATCTTAACAATTCACATCCTGATGCATTAGAAGTTTTTGGAAGGACTGGAATAAGCAAAACTATGGAAATGAACTTTGCTGTAGATTCAGAGATTGTATTTGTATTTCTCTCTCTCTCTCTCTCTCTCTCTCTCTCTCTCTCTCTCTCTCTGTCTCTGTCTCTCTCTCATAAGTTCTGGGTGGTGTGTGACATACAGCACTTGTCATTATCTCTGGAAATGTCACTGTGTAGACCTGGGTGCTCCCAATATCTCACCACAGAGAGGCTAGATCCATATAATGTACCAGTAGATGAGTTAAACTAAAACTATGTAACAGCCACAAATAAGAGGAGAAAAGGGAAAGCTAGCAGTATCTACTACCTTGGAAATGCAGGTTATTACTGAATGTAATAAAGTATAGTGTGTATGGTATAACAAAATGAACAATATAAACAAAAGGAAAAGAGTATAAGCCACGAGGATTTAAAATATGTGCTGAATTCAGACTGGCCCTCCTTACGCAGGTTCTCAGTATAGTTCATGTCAATTTTTTAAATGCTCACATTTTAAAGCCTACCCCATTATATACAGATTGAGCTATTAATTTCTTTTCCAGTTAACTGTTTATTATTTAAACTATTTTGTGAAGTTCATAGAACATAGTTTATACTCAATGAATAGTCACTCTTTTCATTTCAAATATTCTTTTGAAAGACCCTTCCCTCTGTGCCAGGAAGGGATCTCTGCCACGTTGTTCTAACATATAAGTAGCTACTGCTCCTGGTTACTGAATTAGCTGTGGCTACCTGGGACGAATACATTCAAAATACATCCCAGCGTGTCCAGAATATTATGAGAATCTGATGCTAAGAACTGCCCTGAAAAAAAAAATGAGTTCACTAAATCAGTTCTATGGGGGAGTATATAAGTAATACACTACTGTTTATTGGGTGGATATTTAAAAGTTAAGCCTAACCTTTGGTTAATAAACAATATTCTTAGTTTAAAAAAATTGGCTTTTTTTGGTCTATTTTAATGGGGAAAATTTATGATTAGTTCTAAATTTCTCTTTCTTATAATGACTGAAAGTGAAACTAATCTTTTTTTGTGTGTGACAGACAGTGAAATAGAGAGAGGAACAGACAGGGACAGACAGACAGGAAGGGAGAAAGATGAGAAGCATCAATTCTTCATTATGGCTCCTTAGTTGTTTATTGATTGTTTTCTCATATGTGCCTTGGCTGGGGAGGGGGGTTGGGGGGTGGGCACAGCAGACCGAGTGGCCCCTTGCTCAAGCCAGTGACCTTGGGCTCAAGCCAGCGACCATGGGGTCATGTCTATGATCCCATGCTCAAGCCAGCGACCTTGCGCTCAAGCTGGTGAGCCTGTGCTCAAGCCAGATGAGCCCACGCTCAAGCTGGTGACCTCTGGGTATTGAAACTGGGTCCTCTGTGTCCCAATCCGACTCTATCCATTGCACCACTGCCTGGTCAGGCAGAAAGTGAAATTAATATTTATGGCATGAGTATACAGTCTAGAATTTTGAACATTGCAACAATAAAACATCACAGAATAGCCTTTAACTGTGGAGTGGCCACTTGTACTTTTAACTTTGAATAAACATTTTTTAAGCCTCATATTTACAAGATGCTGTGCTTGAATTATAATAATAGTTTCTAATTTATTATAATGCTTTGCCTAACATAATGCAAACTGTTTTCAGATTCAAATGACCTTCATTGAACTGTCCAAACCTTGACAACATAGCCAAGGAATATCCATCATTCTGATTTGACTGGCCCACTACAGATCCACCCCACTGCTTCTTATCATGGGCTAAAATAACCACAGTTTAATCAATTTACTATCCATGACTTAGACCAGAGGAGAAGAGAGAAATAGAAATCAAACTCATGAAATCAGTTGTTCAATTTAAACGTCAGATATGCTTTCTCTGGACTAATATTATTCAAATATTAGAGTATTGTTTGATTATTTTTAATAAAGTGAATCAAAAAAATATACTAAAAATAATATTTATGAACATGGAAAAACTTCTTGATGTAATTTTAGATGTTCGTATAAGTATATATAAAATATAATCTTAATTTTAAAATAGCAAATGCATATATGTAGAGACACACACAAACACCCAAGAAAGAAATATATCAAAATATCAATGATAGTTAGGAGCTCAACTCCACTAGTCACTAGGAAAATATAAATTTAAACTACAATATGACAACACATTATCCATCAAAATGACTGAACTAAAAAAAATACCAAGTTTTGGTAAAGTTGTGGAGGAATTAGATGTCTCATACTCTGTTAGGAGGAGTATAAATTGGTACATCCACTTTGAAAAAACATTTGGCAGTATCTATTAAACTGAATGTAAACATATTTTATATATATATATCCCATGACCCAGCAATTCTACCCCTCAATAAATATCTAATATACATGTATATAGATACTCACCTTAAAACATGGACAAGACTGCTCATACTGGAACTCTTTGTAATTGCCCCAAAGTGGTAGTATATTCACAGCCATGAGAACAAATGAACTATGACTATACAGGACACTATAAATAAATTTCACAAATCTCTGTTCTCTCAACTCATGTTTAAATAAAGATGTTATATATAAATCAAAAGCAGACAAAATTTATTTATGGCATTAGAAGTCAGGATAATGGTATTTATCTTTGGTAACAAAAGGTGATATAAAATCAAGATGATTCTGGCCCTAGCCAGTGGCTCAGTGAATAGAGCATCAGCCCACTGTATGGATGACCCGGGTTTGATTTCTGGTCAGGGCACACAGGAGAAGCGACCATCTTCTCTCATCACCCTCTTGCCATTCTCTCCATCTCCCCCTTGGGCAGCCAGTGGCTCGATTGGTTTGAGGTGCTGAGGATAGTTCTGTTGTAGCGCATCAGCCTCAGGCAATAAAAATAGGTCAGTACTCAAGCATCAGCCCCAGAAGGGGTTGCCGGGTAGATCCTGGTTGGGGCGCGTGCAGGAGTCTGCCTCACTATCTCCCCTTTTCTCACCAAAGAAAAAGATGATTTTGAGGTATTGATAATATATTATTTCTTTTTTTTATAGATAAATTTTTATTAATGTTAATGGGGTGACATCAATAAGTCAGGGTACATATATTCAAAGAAAACATGTCCAGGTTATCTTGTCAATCAATTATGTTGCATACCCATCACCCAAAGTCAGATTGTCCTCCGTCACCCTCTATCTAGTTTTCTTTGTGCCCATCCCTCTCCCCTTCCCCTCTCCCTCCTTCCCTCCCATGGCCCCCCTTGCCCCCACCCCCGGTAACCATCACACTCTTGTCCATGTCTCTTAGTCTCATTTTTATGTCCCACCAATGTATGGAATCATGTAGTTCTTGGTTTTTTCTGATTTACTAATTTCACTCCGTATAATGTTATCAAGATCCCACCATTTTGTTGTAAATGATCCAATGTCATCATTTCTTATAGCTGAGTAGTATTCCATAGTGTATATGTGCCACATCTTCTTTATCCAGTCTACTATTGAGGGGCTTTTTGGTTGTTTCCATGTCTTGGCCACTGTGAACAATGCTGCAATGAACATGGGGCTATATGTGTCTTTACATATCAATGTTTCTGAGTTTTTGGGGTATATATCCAGTAGAGGGATTGCTGGGTCATAAGGTAGTTCTATTTTCAGTTTTTTGAGGAACCACCATATTTCTTCCATAATGGTTGTACTACTTTACATTCCCACCAACAGTGAATGAGGGTTCCTTTTTCTCCACAGCCTTTCCAGCATTTGCTATTACCTGTCTTGTTGATAATAGCTAATCTAACAGGTGTGAGGTGGTATCTCATTGTAGTTTTGATTTGCATTTCTCTAATAACTAAAGAAGATGAGCATCTTTTCATATATCTGTTGGCCATTTGTATTTCTTCCTGGGAGAAGTGTCTGTTCATGTCCTCTTCCCATTTTTTTATTGGATTGTTTGTTTGTTTGTTGTTGAGTTTTATGAGTTTTTTGTAAATTTTGGATATTAGGCCCTTATCTGAGCTGTTGTTTGAAAATATCATTTCCCATTTAATTTGCTGTCTGTTTATTTTGTTGTCAGTTTCTCTTGCTGAGCAAAAACTTCTTAGTCTGATGTAGTCCCATTCGTTTATCTTTGCCTTCACTTCTCTTGCCTTTGGAGTCAAATTCATAAAATGCTCTTTAAAACCCAGGTCCATGAGTTTAGTACCTATGTATTCTTCTATGTACTTTATTGTTTATTTAGGTCTTTAATCCATTTTGAATTAATTTTAGTACAAGGGGAAAAGCTGTAGTCGAGTATCATTCTCTTGCATGTTGCTTTTCAGTTTTCCCAGCACCATTTGTAGAAGAGGCTTTCTTTTCTCCATTGTGTGTTGTTGGCCCCTTTATCAAAAATTATTTGACCATATATATGTGGTTTTATTTCTGGACTTTCTATTCTGTTCCATTGGTCTGAGTGTCTATTTTTCTGCCAATACCATGCTGTTTTGATTGTCATGGCCCTATAATATAGTTTGAAGTCAGGTATTGTAATGCCCCAGCTTCATTCTTTTTCCTTAGGACTGCTTTGGCTATTCGGGTTTTTTTATAGTTCCATATAAATCTGATGATTTTTTTGTTCCATTTCTTTAAAGAATGTCATAGGAATTTTGATGGGAATTGCATTAAATTTATAGATTGCTTTGGGTAATATGGTCATTTTAATTATATTTATTCTTCCTATCCACAAACAAGGAATATTTTTCCATCTCATTGTATCTTTTTCAATTTCCTTAACAATGCTTTGTAGTTTTCGTTATATAGGTCTTTTACATTCTTTGTTATGTTTATTCCTAGGTATTTTATTTTTTTTGTTGCAATCGTGAAGGGGATTATTTTTTTGAGTTTGTTTTCTAATATTTAATTGTTGGCATATAGAAAGGCTATGGACTTCTGTATGTTAATTTTGTATCCTGCGACCTTACTGTATTGGTTTATTGTTTCCAGTAATCTTTTGTGGAGTCTTTGGGGGTTTCGATGTATAGGATCATATCATCTGCAAAAAGTGATACCTTTACTTCTTCTTTTCCAATATGGATGCCTTTTATTTCTTTCTCTTGTCTGATTGCTCTGGCCAGAACTTCTAATACTACGTTAAATAAGAGTGGAGAGAATGGACAACCCTGTCTTGTTCCTGATTTAAGGGGGAAAGTCCTTAGTTTTATGCCATTTAATATGATGTTGGCTGATGGTTTATCATATATGGCCTTTATCATGTTGAGATATTTTCCTTCTATACCCATTTTGTTGAGTGTCTTAAACATAAAGTTGTTTTGTATTTTATTGAATGCCTTTTCTGCATCTATTGATAAGATCATGTTGTTTTTGTTCTTTGTTTTGTTGATATGGTTATTACGTTAACCGTTTTACGTATGTTGAACCATCCTTGAGATTCTGGGATGAATCCCACTTGATCATGATGTATTATTTTTTAATATGTTGTTGTATTTGATTTGCCAGTATTTTGTTTAGTATTTTAGCATTTGTATTCATTAGAAATATTGGTCTGTAGTTTTCTTTTTTTGTGCTGTCCTTGCCAGGTTTTGGTATGAGGGTTATGTTGGCCTCATAAAATGTGTTTGGAAGTGTTGCTTCTTCTTCAATTTTTTGGAAGACTTTGAGTAGAATAGGTACCATGTCTTCTTTGAATGTTTGATAGTATTCACTAATATAACCATCTGGGCCTGGACTTTTATTTTGGGGGAGGTTTTAAATAATTTTTCCTATTTCCTCCCTGCTAATCAGTCTGTTTAGGCTTTTTGCTTCTTCATGATTCAGTCTAGGAAGGTTGTATTGTTCTAGGTATTTATCCATTTCTTCTAGATTGTTGAATTTGGTGGCATATAGTTTTTCATAGTATTCTACAATAATTCTTTGTATATCTATGATGTCTGTGGTGATTTTTCCTCTTTCATTTTGGATTTTGTTTATATGAGTCCTTTCTCTTTTTTCCTTCGTGAGTCTTGCCAAGGGTTTGTCAATTTTGTTGATCTTTTCAAAGAACCAGCTTGTTTTGTTAATTTTTTCTATAGTTTTTCTGTTCTCTATTTCATTTATTTCTGCTCTGATTTTTATTATTTCCTTTCTTCGGCTGGTTTTGGGTGGTCTTTGTTCTTTCTTTTCTACTTCCTTAAGGTGTGAAGTTAAGTGGTTCATTTGGGTTCTCTCTTGTTTGTTCATGTGGGTCTGAAGTGATATGAACTTCGCTCTTATTACTGCTTTTGCTGCATCCCAGAAATTCTGCTATGTCGTATTATAATTTTCATTTGTCTGTATGTATCTTTTGATCTCTGCACTTATTTCTTCTTTGACCCATTCATTTTTTAAAAGTATGTTGGTTAGTTTCCACATTTTTGTGGGGTTTTTTTTTCCCTTTTTTGCAGTTGAATTCTAGTTTCAAGGCTTTATGATCAGAAAATATGCTTGGTACAATTTCAATTTTTCTGAATTTGCTGATGTTATTCTTGTGGCCCAACATATGGTCAATTCTTGAGAATTTTCCATGTACACTAGAGAATAATGTATACTCTGTCGCTTTGGGATAAAGTGTCCTGTAGATGTCTATCAAATCCAGGTGCTCTAGTGTTTCATTTAAGGCCAATATATCTTTATTGATTCTCTGTTTGGATGATCGATCTAGAGCCGTCAGCGGTGTATTGAGGTCTCCAAGTATGATTTTATTTTTGTTAGTTTTTGTTTTAAGGTCAATAAATAGCTGTCTTATATATTTTGGTGCTCCTTGGTTTGATGCATATATATTAAGGATTGTTATGTCTTCTTGATTCAGTGAACCCTTAATCATTATGAAATGACCATTTTTGTCTCTGAGTACTTTTTCTGTTTTGTAGTCTGCATTATTAGATATGAGTATTGCTACACCTGCTTTTTTTTTAATGTTATTTGCTTGGAGTATTGTTTTCCAGCCTTTCACTTTGAATTTGTTTTTATCCTTATTTCTTAGATGTGTTTCTTGTAGACAGCATACAGTTGGATTTTCTTTTTTAGTCCATTCTGCTACTCTGTCTTTTTATTAGTGAGTTTAATCCATTTACGTTTAGTGTAATTATTGACACTTGTGGATTCCTTATTGCCATTTTATAAATTATCAATACTTTCTGTTAGTTTTGTATATTGTTTGATTCTTCTCTTTTGTTTTTCTATCCTTTGTTTTTGTTTGTTTGTGTTCCATACTTCTTTCCTCTGTTGTTACCTTTTTTAAGTCATGTGCTTCTTTGGTGGTTTTTTCAAGGGTGGTTACCATTAAGTAATGAAAAGGGTACCTACCATATTCATTGTAGTACCCTGTCTTGTGAGTGTTTCTGCACTTCATTGTCCTTTGCTACTGTTAATCCCCATCCTCTCCCCCTTTTTTTAAACATTTGTTGTCACAGTTTAAATTTGGTTTTATTGTGTTCTTGGTGGAGCTTTTACTTGTGGTTTTGTTTTGTTTTGTCCTTTGGATCTGGTTGGAAAACCCCCTTTAGTATGTCCTGGAGTGGGGGTTTTCTGATGATAAATTCCCTCATCTTTTCTATATTTGTGAATGTTTTTATTTTCTCCTTCATACTTGAAGGATAAGTTTGATGGGTCTAGTATACTTGACTGAAAGTTCCTCTCTTTCAGGGATTTAAATATTGGGGTCCACTCTCTTGTAGCTTGTAGAGTTTCTGCTGAAAAGTCTGGTGATAATCTAATAGGCCTTCCTTTATATGTTGTATTCTTCTTTTCCTTGGCTGCCTGGAGAAGTTTTTCTTTGTTGTTGGTTTGTGCCATTTTCATTATGATGTGCCTTGGAGTAGGTTTGTTGTGGTTAAGAAAACTCGGTGTTCTGTTTGCTTCTTGAATTTGAGGCTTTAGTTCTTTCCACAGGCTTGGGAAGTTCTTGTCTATTATTTGTTTGAATATATTCTCCATTCCATTTTCTCTCTCTTCTCCCTCTGATATACCTATTATTCTTATATTATTCTTTTTGATGGAGTCAGACAATTCCTGTAGGGCTTTCTCATTTTTTTTTTAATTTTTGAGTCTCTCTCTTCTTCTTTCTGTTGTGCCTCAAGTTGCTTGTCTTTTATGTCACTAATCCTACCTTCTATCTGGCCTGTTCTATTAGCTAAGCTTGTTACCTTGTTTTTCAGTTCATGAATTGAGTTTTTCATCTCTGTTTGATTTGTTTTTATAGTTTCAATTTCCTTGGTTATATAATCTTTGTGATCATTGAGTTGTTTTCTGAGCTCCCTAAATTGCCTTTCTGTATTTTCTTGTATATCTCTGAGTATTTTTAGGATTTCTATTTTAAATTCTCTCTCATTTAGCTCCAATGTTTCCAATATATTAAATTTTTTCTTCATAGATTTTTTCACATCTATCTGTTTATTTGTCTTTCTTTTGTATCCATGATATTTGATTTCCTTTTTCTTAATGGCATCTGAGGGTGGTCTTGTTGATAGGACTAATGAGAATTAATAAAAAATAAAAAGTTAAAAAAAAAAGTAAAAAAAATTTGGAAAAAAAATCCACAAAAATACCCAATAATAATTTATAATTTCCCTCCCCTTTTCGTTCTTCTTTTCCCCTCATCTTCCCTCCTCCTTAGGAAAATATTATGCTAAATGGAACAAAAACTGTGTATATTGGAGGGCCTGAGTTGGGGGTAACTGTTTGGGGCCAAAAAGGAAGTAGGGACCCAGAAAATGCAAAAAAGGAAAAAATTTGGGTCAAGTATAAAATATTTGCTTGTAAGTGATGGTTGACTAAGAGATATAATGAGATGGATAAGGGGGAAACAAGAAAAACGGGAAAAAAACTATTGTATTATGTGGAGCCAAGACTAAATGGAATGGAGATCCTGGGTTGGAAGGAATGCTAATGAGTTAAAAAGTGAAGTAAAAAGCACCCAAAATGCCACAAAACAAAAATAAACAAACAAAAAAAAACTTGAGTCCTAAATTAAATAATTTGTTCATGATTGAGGATTGAATGAGAGAAAAATTAAAAGGAGAAAAGAAGAAACTAATAGAAAGGGAGAAACAAGAAAAAGGGGAAATGGAAAGGAAGAAAAAACAAAACAAAAAGAGAGAGAGAGAGAGTTAAGGGTTTGGAGTGTAACTCTCATGGAGAGTAAGGAAGAAGAAAGGAAATAAAATGAAACTCTTATGAATAGTATAGTTCAAGAAAAGGAAAAAATAAGACAGGCAGAGAATAAATGGACCAAGGTGGAGGAAATAGAATTAATACTAATAAATGCAAGAAGATGAAAGAAAGAAACAAACAAAAAATATTGGAACAAATTATAAAGTCTGTGGATTTTTCTTGAATTTGAGCGGTTAACTTCTTCTTCCTTTTTCCTTCCTCTCCCTCTTCCTGATCGGTGACTCTTTTCCCCAGGCTCTGCCCCTGTGGCATGCTTAGGTAGGGATTTGCAGTTGATGAGACTCTTCGGCGATGTCATATATTTGGCTTCAGTCTCGTTAGTAGTCAATGCTTGTTAGCGTTTGCAGGCTCCAACAATGAGAGAGTCCGTTTTCCTGGAGCCTCTCTACTAGTCTCTCCTTCCTGGATTAGCAGCGTGGTGAACCAGCTATGAGGCTGCTGCTGCCTCTGCCTGGGGAGTAAGAGGTTCAAAGAGCTGGCAAATCCCCACTCTATCCCCACTCAATGCAGGGTTCTGGGTAGGGCTCTGGAAGTCAGAGCTGCCAGCGTAATCAGGCAGGGCTGGGAGCCAATTGCCCTCAAGGTGACTTTCTTTGAGCCTTCAGGCCTGTTCAGCATGCCTAGTACTCTGTGGGTCTCCCCAGGCTTTCCGCACTTTGTAACCTGTTTAGGCTGGGAAGAAGATGCACTCGTTGCTGCCTGCAGTACAGCAGGTCTTAGCACTGCCAAGTCCCTCTTTTTAGCGTATATCCCTGAGTATAAGAGCTCTGCCAATCAGAAGTTACCCCCACCCCTTTAGCAAGAGGCACTAAAAAATATCAGGCCTCTTGTCTTAGATCGCTGAACTGAGAGAGATCTTGTCAACTAGAGTCGCATAGGTCAATTGGGAGGTGAGCAGCCTGTGGGTTTAGCTAATTTCTGCGATTGGATCCACAGATGTGCTACAGGAAGGACTGCAAGCTGCCCACGCTTGATTGTTGGCTTGAATGGCTGGGTGAGGTACCCTGCCAGCCTAGAGAAGGTCGGGTGCAGGGAAGTTCGCTTTGGCGCACTCCCTGCACTGCTGGCAGCTGATGCTCGTGGCATGGGCAGTTGCTCGCATGTGGGTGGTTGCTCTTGGTGTACGCGGGCTGTTGGGCTGCTCACACGCGGGAGGTTAGGGCCGCTTGCGGTGCCAGGGAGTGTTGGCCGCTCGCGTGCGGGAGTTGGGCTGCTCATGGCGCAGTGCGCCCGAGGTTGGGCTGCTCGCAGGCCCGAGGTTGGGCTGCTCGCAGGCCCGAGGTTGGGCCGCTCTGCTCGCGGGGCGGCATGTGGGTGGCCGGGTTTTGCTCACATGCGGGCGTTTGCCTGTGTGGACTGATTCACCACAGGCACACTCTTTCCTCGGCTTGAACGAACGTCCATGCCGCAGTTAGCTACCTCCACACCCTTAGCTCCCCTCCCCCGACTCTCAGTTCCAAGTGAAAGCAGTGTTTGCTCAGGTTAGTGAGGAAGGCAGAGTGTTTCTCCGTCTGACTTATTTCCCTCAGGGTTGATTACATATTTAGTCAATTTTTCGCTCAACCCTACCTTCACCTTCAGGGTGTGGAACTTCCGGATGCTCCAAGGATAAATTTTTTCTGTTTCTGGTTGATGAACTTGTTGAAATTTTGGGGAGATTTTTCGGTCATGCTCCTCATGGCGCCATTTCTATGACGTCACTCCAATAATATATTATTTCTTGATTTGGGAGCTGGAAGCTGTTTTGTGAAGATTTACTTAGATATATATATATATATATATATATATATATATATATATATATATATATATATATATAATTATTTCAACTTTCATTGTGTTTTTATACAATTAAAAAGCTCTAAAAAACAAAAAAGGAAAGAAAAGTTAATGGTTGTTAGTCCTCCATAGTGGGATATAGAAAAACTTTAGATCCTTATTTATACATTCCAATATTTTTCAAATTTTCTATATCATAAACATATAATACTCTTAAAATTAGAAAAGTGTATTTAAGATAATTTTTCCTATGGAGTTTCTTAAAAGGTGTTAATTATAATAATAAGACCTTGAACTCCATAAAAATTTTCAAATTATAAAAATTTTTTTCATATCTTCTATCCCACAGTGTATAAAGTGGTCAGGGCAGCTATCATTATCTTCTACTTAATTAGAATCTCTGTGGATCATATTCAGGAACTGGATATTTTCCCAACATTCCTAGGTTATTCTTATTCACAATAGATTTTGCACTTGATCTTAGCCAAAAAGGCCAAGAAGGATGTGAGGGCGACCTGGCTGTGACATATGTCACCCCATTGATTGCCAGGGTTGATTCGGCTGATCTGGGTGGCTAGGCGGGTGTCCCCTTCCTCCTTCACTGCTCCATGTGCGTCCCTCCCGAAGCTGCGCGCTCGGTTGAAGAGGACGACCTTCCCCGCTAGAGGAGAGGACCGTTCTTTGGTCAAGGGTATACAAGTAGCTGCGCTCCCCTGCTAGAACCTCCAAACAAGTCTCAAGCTCCAAAAAGGCCAAGAAGTGATAATAACATAATTGATTTTGAGGACTAGGCAGTGTATACTGTTGCGAAGAGAAACATCTTATAAAAGAGGAGCAAAATGGGGAGAAATTTGTTCTCTCTGCTGGTTGGTCCTTTCTTTGGCCAAAGGTGTTATTATCCAAAAACTTGAAAATATTTTCACTTCTGCAGTGCATAAGTGAATTATAAGATGTCAGAGAACATTACACTGTACCTAAGGCCTGCTCTATTCTCATCTAAGAAGACAGTAAAATAATATTAAAAATAAGTGGTGATGTAAGCCAATTGTGCCCAATCTTGATTTATGTCAAGATGTGAAATTATGTTAAGATGATCCTAGTTACTGCACTGTGCTCAGAGTAAGATGATTAGTAATAAGACATTTATTTTAATCTAAATTCTCATTAAAGACAATATTGATCAATATTTATTATTCATTATGTACTGCATATTAAAATATAGCAAAATATCAAATAATAAGGCTAATTTCTCTTCTTAACTCCACTGCTTGGATGATAATATATAGCAATCATGTATGATGGCAGAGAAATTCAGATGCTAGGATATCTAACCGTGGGCTCCTATGTATAGGATAATGTGATTATATTGTAATTTTTCACCTCAAATAGCTCATAATTATAAAACAAAATTTGCATTTACTCTTTGGTAGTAGTTTCCAGACTAGATTAATTCATAGTACATAATTGTAAAATTATTTTCAAATGAGAATTCTTTACCATTTTCTTTTAATAAGTGCCACCTGACTTCCTATTAATAACCATAGTTGTTTATAATTTTTACACATTATGCTTGTGTAAAATGCCCTTTACTTAAAAGGTAGGTGAAAACCATTTGAAAAGATCTTTAAGATTATTCAGAAGGCACTTTCTGAAGTTAAACTATGTCATAATGTATTATTCACTAAACAAAATTGATTATGACTATTTTGACTCTATTTTTGAATAAAATGCAGTTCTGCTTCAAAATCCACTCAAGTGAAAATTTTGTAAAAGCTTAACATTTAATCTGAGTGCAATTTTGAATTGTTTTCTTTCAGTTATGCTTGAGAAGACTTAAATGTGTTCAACTAAAGTTTTCCAGTACTTCTTATGATTGTTGATTGTGATGCCATGGAGACCAAAACTGAAGAAAGTAGCTAGGCAGGGATCAAAATGTATTTTCTGTAGGCAGACAACTTCACCTGCAGAAGAGTCATCTTCCTGCCATTTGTGTATAAATAATTACAGCATGGAGTAACCCTAGAGAACTGAAAATTTCACTTTCTTATTTGATAATTACAGAAAATGGACCCCAGAGATGTCAAGGGAGGAGCCATACCCAAGTACACATAGCTAGTTAGCAGCAATTGTTTCCAGTTAAAAAATAAATAAAAGTTTCCATAAATTATTCCAAAGAATAAGTCCTACTTTGCCAAATGCATTGTCTTATGATAACATATGGAGCAATAAAATTTATTATAGTTGATATTTATAATTTTTATTTATAATTTTTATTTATAGGTTTTGATAAGAACCTATAAAGCATAGCTCCCTTAGATGTAATCCATGTTTTAGCTGATCCAGACTTTCAGCGGCCCTCATCAGTGTCTCTGACCACCCTTTGTACTTTTCCTGTTCTTCAGTTGGTTATCTACCAGTTCTCACTTTTTATTATAAATTGTTAATTAAAATTCACTTGATTGATTAACTTATGAAAAAGAGTGTAGAGTCAGAACATGTTTACATAATTTATGCCTTTGCCTAAAATTTACAGAAATGAATAACAAAAATATCAAGAACAAAAGCAGAGAGAAAATTTCATCATTAGGAACAGGAGGGGCATGACCAGAAAGTCATGCTACAAACTTGGCAGATGTAGCGCATTTGGATGACAACAAATGAGGATACAAAAAAGATTTGGGTCAGTAAGTAGGCTAGGAAGTTCTAGTGAGGAAAGAGAAAAGTACTTGGTGGATTTGACACTCATCCGTCCTCCACAGACCAGGAGAAGTGCAGGTCTAGAGGAAAAGTGACATTATGCTACCATTTTAACTATCTAGATAAAATTTTAACAGGAATCTGGTGTGTGATTTAAGGCAAGATTAAGAATAAAGAGAGATTGTAAAAAAATACTTGTTGTTGATGGTGGTGTTAGGCAGGGAAGAGTTGCAGCTACTTAGTGAAGTCTGTAAAAGACTAATTATGAAGGCCAGAATGGGGAAACACCTATGGTAGATATTGGGTACTCTTTCTTTCCTTAGAGATAATGGAAAGGTCCCAGAGCATGGCACTCAAATTTTCATAGAAGTAGGCAAATGCAACCACCCTGAACTTCGGCCTCCATTTTCTCCAGCTCACTTTTCATGCAGCCTCTAATAACTGAATCAGAGGCGGATGTATGGTGGGTGTACCTGGTGCACGCCTTGGGCCCCGACTTCTGAAGGACCTCGCAAAACCCCAACTTTACACTTTTTTTCTAATGACCCCAAGTTTGGTTTCATATGTGCAATTTTAACATTAATAGTATATAATATTTTTTATTTAAAAATATGGTTAACATGTATTTTTATTTTCTCTGTCTCTCTTTCTTTTTTTTAATGGGCCCAATATTTTCTTCTGTGCCCGGGGCCTCAACTGACTTTAATCTGCTTCTGAATGAATGACTGATTGATGGCTATGGATTTATACACTAGGTTTTGTGCTCAAAGTCTAAGGGAATATATAAACCCCACCCAGGTAAAAGAGGAACAGAGTCTTATCAGTGAAGTTTAATGACACAAAGTCCTTCAGCTAAATGGACAGAAGAAGTAGGAAATCCATCAAAGAAAAATCAGTATGGTCCAGACTTATTTACTTTGTTATCGGTAGAAGATAATGAAATAACAATAAAGGTTTGGAGGAAAATGAATGTTGTTAGTTTTTGAAAAAGACATCCAAGGCTTCTCTTCATCACTTTTTCCACTCCAGGAAAAAAAGAAAATTGATCTTAGATCCAACAGCATCATATAGCTTAGGCTTGCAAGTGAGGAAAGTCCTGTGTAATGAAAATTAAAAGATAAATGGAAGTGAATGCATCTCTGTTTTCTGTATTTCCCTTCCATAATGCTGACATGGTAAGGAACAAGAACCTTGACTCAGCATCACTGAAGGAAAATAATCCCAGCTCAGCATTCAGAATTAAAGGGAAATTGTCATCTATTTTTCTCTTTACATTACACCTGGTGTTGGTATATATGTATTTTTTCAACCTTGAGAAAAGAAATAAGACTTATCTTAGCCTGATTTTGTCAAAAGCTATTTAAGCCTAATTTGCCTACAGCCCATGAATACTTCACATGGGCCTTTCCAAGTCAACAGGGTTCTCTGCAGTGGGCTGTAGAAACAGGGTTAACAGTAATTAACTAGAAATGACTCACAAAGGTGTAAAGTTAGAAAGTTATCCAAGATTTCTATTCAAGATGGGATTGCAATTTCATGTTTTTTGTCCTTACCACTCTAAAAATATAGCAATTATAAACTAAAGTAAAAAGAAATGGTTGCACTAAAAATTTACCCATGCACATGAAAATGCAAGAGAAAACAAAAAATAGCAAATTATATGCCTACTGGACTTAGGGACCAGAATTAGAGGCAAAGCTGGAATGGAGTAACAGGTACTAAATGTGGCCCATACAAGGCAAGAAGCTAGGATCAGGCTTACTCTTTAAAAACAGGGGCTATGTGGGAGCTCTATTATCAATGAAAGAAAGTTGTAAAATCTTTCCTGGATTACATATTGCATAAGACTGTGTACATTGAGAGACAGGAGTAATCACCCAGGTTCATGCCTAGCACCAGTGCCAATTCTCTGGCTGGTCATTCACTAAATATTGTCAGGTGCTTGAAAGAGGACCCAGGGATGAGGTCCTCTTTTGAGCTTTCGAGACAACTATTAAACTGTTAGAAAAGGAAGAATGTGTACAGAGGTAAAAAAAACAAATTTCAATGGAAAATAAGAGTTCAAATTAAAATATCAAACACATTAAAAAAAGTACTAAGGAAACCAATAAAATTAAAAATAAAAAAGTAAATTAACTTCAGGTTAACTTTGGGTTAATTGACTTGCAGATTAATCCTGAAGTTAAAAAAATGTAAATATTGGAATAAGAAAATCAATATTTGGTAATTATAAACTAGAAAATGTCAAAGGGAGAATTAGCACATTGGAATATAGCATAATAATTCAACCAAAACATAAAAAGAAAAGTTAAAAGACATGGAGGATAAATTGAGATTGTCCAATGTAAATTTAATAAAAATGCAAAAATAAAGATAGACCAAATAGTAGAAAAAATATTTAAAGATATGATGGTTAAGAATATTCTAAAATTAAAGAAACACATTAGCCTCATTTGAAAATGTCCACTGTATTAGTTTCCTAGGAATGCTGTAATGAAGTGCCACAAACTGGGTGGCTTAAAAAAAAATTAAATAAAAAAAATTATTATTTCACAGTTTTGGAGGCTTGAAGTCCAAAATCAAGGTGTTGGGAAGATTGGTTCCTTCTGAGGGCAGTGGAAGAGAATTTGTTCCCTGCCCCTTTCTTATCTTCTGGTGATTGGCTGGCAATTTTGCTGTTCCTTTGCTTGAAGATATGTCAACACAGTCTCAGCCATGATTTTGTTTTGTTTTGTTTTGTTACAGAGACAGTGAGAGGCAGAGAGAAGGACAGATAGGGACAGACAGGAAGGGAGAGAGATGAGAAGCATCAATTCTTCTTTGCTGAACCTTAGTTGTTCATTGACTGCTTTCTCATATGTGCCTTGACTGGGGGAGAGGGGCTACAGCAGAGTGAATGACCCCTTGCTCAAGCCAGTGACCCCTGGGCTCAAGCCAGTGACCATGGGGTCATATTTATGATCCCACTCTCAAGCCAGCAACCCCACGCTCAAGCTGATGAGCCTGTGCTCAAGCCGGTGACTTTGGGGTTTCAAACTTGGGTCTGCCGCATCCCAGTCTGATGCTCTATCCACTGCACCACCACCTAGTCAGGCTCAGCCTTGATGTTTTTTTTGTTTGTTTTTTGTATTTTTGTATTTTTCTGAAGCTGGAAACGGGGAGGCAAGTCAGACAGACTCCCGCATGCGCCCGACCGGGATCCACCCGGCATGCCCACCAGGGGGCAATGCTCTGCCCATCTGGGGTGCCGCTCTGCCATGACCAGAGCCATTCTAGCACCTGAAGCAGAGGTCACGGAGCCATCCCCAGCGCCCGGGCAAACTCTGCTCCAATAGAGCCTCGGGTACGGGAGGGGAAGAGAGAGACAGAGAGGAAGGAGAGGGGGAGGGGTGGAGAAGCAGATGGGCGCTCCTCCTGTGTGCCCTGGCCAGAATCGAACCAGGGACTCCTGCATGCCAGGCTGACGCTCTACCACTGAGCCAACTGGCCAGGGCCTCAGCCTTGATGTTCATATAGAAGTTTCTCTGCTTCTTTGTATTGTCTATCTTCCTCTATGTCCAATTTTTTTCTTTTTATAAGGACACCATTCACATTGAATTAAAGTCTAACCCAGTGACTTTATTTTAACCTGATTACCCCTGTAATGACTCTGTTTCCAAATAAAGTCACATTCTGGGGTACTGATGTTATGACTTCAACATATCTTTTAGCAGACATAATTCAACTCATAATACTCAAATACTGAATAGGAAAAATAAAATGAAATTTCAGAAGTCATAGAGCAAGATAACCAGAAAGAAAAGGTAGATTAGCAATAAAATATCAATAAGAGCATCATTGTCAGAAGACAAAGGAAGAATGTCTTCAAGGAGCTGAGGGAAATAACTGC
Source organism: Saccopteryx leptura (assembly GCF_036850995.1). Classification (NCBI taxonomy): domain Eukaryota; kingdom Metazoa; phylum Chordata; class Mammalia; order Chiroptera; family Emballonuridae; genus Saccopteryx; species Saccopteryx leptura. Next base: position 74,207,608 of record NC_089510.1, on the reverse strand, counting down.
TAAGCTAGAATTCTATATCCAATTAAAATATCCTTCTAGAGTAAGGACTAAATAAGTAATCATTTTCAAACACTGGAAGTTATAATGTTTATGACTCATGAATTCTAACATAACATACTGAAATTGAACCTAAGGGGAAGGAATAGGGTTCAAGGACTTACAGTGAGTTCAAAAATAGGTAACATATATAGGAATAGCAATAAACTACTAAGTATAAAAAATATAGTTTTTAATGTGGATGCTTTTAAAATGGAACAAAACACTAACAAAATCAAAAAACATTGAGAGAATGAGGGTAAAAATATACTAAGGACATCTTTTTTTTTTTTTTGGTTGTATTTTTCTGAAGCTGGAAACGGGGAGAGACAGTCAGACAGACTCCCGCATGCGCCTGACCGGGATCCACCCGGCACGCCCACCAGGAGGCGATGCTCTGCCCCTCTGGGGCGTTGCTCTGCCGCGAGCAGAGCCACTCTAGCGCCTAGGGCAGAGACCAAGGAGCCATCCCCAGCGCCCGGGCCATCTTTGCTCCAATGGAGCCTTGGCTGCGGGAGGGGAAGAGAGAGACAGAGAGGAAGGGGGGGGGGGTGGAGAAGCAAATGGGCGCTTCTCCTGTGTGCCCTGGCCGGGAATCAAACCCGGGTCCCCCGCGCGCCAGGCCAACGCTCTACCGCTGAGCCATCTGGCCAGGGCCAAGGACATCTTTTTTGAGGGAGTAAAACTCTGAATAAGTTTAGGTTTTGCTAGAGAAATTTATAGATAAATATATAAGGTGGACAGTTGTTAGTATGCAAAACACAGTTTATTCTTTTATTATTATTTGTTAATTATTGTATTATTTTCCATACAAACAACTGTAAACCTATTTTTGCCCTACCCTTTATATATAAGCAAAAAGAAAATGATAGGAATACCAAACAAAGCTGATTCATAGGCAGTAAAAGTGACACAAGATATTAATGTTACAAACAATACAAATCTACAAATCAGGAGAAAATATGAGAGCCACATTAAAAAAAAATAATAGCCCAGTTGTAAAATGGAGAATTCACACAAAGGGATTAATAGAAGAAATACAAATGGTAAAGAAACATGAAAATGTCCTTAACTGTATTAATAATTAGGTAAGTGAAAATAATAAATTATAAAATATATTTTGGCTTTTGGATTGGTACATGTTAAAAATATAGATAAAATCCTTCATTAATGAAGAGGTAAGAAAATAATCACTCATGTTTTAATGATGGTAATTAAATGGGTAGTTATTTTCGTAAGTAATCTGGTATATGTATCAAATTATAAATTGAGCAAATTACTTAACCTAGAGTATGATCTCATTTTTAGAAATTTAATCTATGGAGATAATTACAAAGATGTACTTCACATTGTTAATAATATCACCTTGAGAATTCAATTGGATAGAGTAATCATTTTAAAGATGATAAGGCAGAGTAGTATAAAATAGGAATGCTCTTAGGAATCCTTCATTGTTCTCTTTAACTTTTATCTGAATGACTTTAAACCACTTTTGCCACTGCAACATAGAATAAAGAAAATAATCTTTTCTTTTTAAATTGAGAACATGATTTTATTTTTATAAATTAGGAATGGCTTCAATAAACACCAGACAACCAGACATATTCTCTAATTATTACCAGAAGAAATGGTTGCTCCCAAGCCAAAGACATTCTTCTTGGCAGGCACCCTCCATTACACAAACTTATTAAAATATCTGCAGTTAATTTATTTTGAAGGATTTCATTATATTGTTTAATTTTATGACTATGGTTTTTACACTTCTAAAAAAATGCTTAGGCTAAAGTCACTGAGCCCTGTTCTGTGGTGAAATCTGCAGATGGTAAGAGGTAAAGTTAATTGAGTAGAATAGTCTAGATGAGAGATGTAGTCAGCTGGGGAGCACACAGTTCTTTGGGGATAATCTCAGTTTGTTTGTTTGTTTAGCAGTTAGGCAATTTGGTAGACAGCCTTTTCAACTGTTTCCCTCAATGAATGGGTCCTACCTTTGGGGGACACCCATAGCAGTGGACAGTGAAAGTTACTGAATTGAGATATTCAATTTAGTCTTTTATACAGTTTTGCATTTCCACGAAAGCAGCTACCTTTTCTATCTTTTTTAGAAATGCCATATCAACTTGTTCAGAAATGCTCTATAAACTGAGACTGGTTTGTGATGTTCTAGGACCTCACTTTCAATTGTTTCCCATAGAATTAGTATCACAGTGTATATGCAGGCTGCCATACAGCATTTATAAATTTTTCTGACTAGCTTAGAACAATACTTTCTGCCACAGATTCTGGTCCAGACTGCATGCTATGTTCTACCATCAACTTCTTCAAATATCAATGCCTGAAGTTCGGTATGAGTATCTCCATTTCCCATCATCACCTTTCCAGGAATTGAAGAGTATTTTGATTGAATTGATGGAGGAAGAGAAAACTGAGTTTACTCTAGCTCACAGTGTTAATTTGTGGTATAGATTAGGACTGTATGAGAATTGAAATAGTCACAGAAGATATTCCAAACAACAACAACAAAACTAACGTTTTTTGGACTTAACCGAAAGTTAATCAGTTTTTCTGATCCTAAGCTGTAATCTCCTCCACGTTTCCTATTCCAATGAATAGAACTACCATACATCCAGTTTATTAAGCCCCAGAACACAGCATGCCTTTGATTTTTATTTTATTTTGAAATTAAATTTAATAGGGTAACATTGATCCATAAGAGTACATAAGTTTCAAGTGAACATTTCTTTGGTATTTGAACTATTGATTACATGGTGTGCCTATCACGCAAAGTCAAATCATTTTCAATCACCTTATATTTTGTCCCTCTTTACTCAACTCCCCTCCCCACCTCTCCCAGGTAACCATTTCACTTTTATCTGTGTACATGAGTCTCAGTTTTATATCCCACCTATGTGTGAAATCATACAGCTCTTAGTTTTTTCTGATTTACTTATTTCACTCAGTATAATGTTCTCAAGATCCGTCCATGTTGTCATAAATGTCATTATGTCATTGTTTCTTATGGCTGAGTGATATTCCATTGTGTATATGTACCACATCTTCTTTATCAAGTCCTCTATCAAGGGACACTTTGGTTGTTTCCACATCTTTGATTCTTATTCTTTCCCAACTACCTCTCTTCTAATAACTCACTGTGTCCTGTGAGTTTTATCTCCTCAATTGACTCCAATTCATGTATTGTCTTGACTATATATCACTTTAAAAGGTCCCCATCTTTTTCTTCTTTAGTCCATTCTTGTTTCCTGTAATTTGCTTTCTACACTACAGCCAAAGTGACCTTTCTAAGATGCAAATCTGATCATCTCACTTAAATCTTTCCAGTTGTCTTCAGGTAAAGGCCCCATGGCTTAACATGGAGCTTATAAGGCTTATAAGGCCCTTTAGGATAATGCCTGCTTACCTTGAAGTATCATTTCTCACCACTACCCTGAGGACTATTTTGAACTATATACAGTTTTTGGGATAATGCCTTTCTCTTTCCCTAATCTTTGGTTCTTTGAACAAATTCTGTCTTCTGGAATCCTCTCCCATCTGCTCTTTACTTGGCCAATTTATGAGAACATTTCATGTCTTACTGGGGTATATATTTGTACAGAATTTCTTTTCTGATTATTAATCTTGATTTAGATGCCCCCTCTGTTATACTAACCCCACAGTAGTTATTACCCAAATTGTAATTATCGGTTTACTTACCTATAGGTCAAATGCCAGTGTACTAGATGATAAAATTTTGAAACCTAAAATCATTTTTTTTATTTGTCTAGCATTTAGCATAATGCTAAGCAAATAATTTGCCTAAATATTTACTAAATGCTAAAAATTTACTGACTGACTAAATAAATAAATGAGTGAATGAACTGGAGTAGATCTTGGCTAGGGATGTTTACTACAGAGTGCAGCCTACACAGAACAAGACTATGCCAAACTATGTCTATTGTGAGCTAATATTAACATCAATAATCTTATATATATATCATATATATATTAAGATTAGAACATTTTAAGCATTTAGAATTGCTAAATACATTTGAAATAATAAAGAAATATTAATGGCAGAGTTCCTTTTATTAAACAGATGCCATTTATATTGTATGAACACTTACTGAGTGCCAGCAATGTGTGAACCTCTAGGCAGAATGTTGTGTTAGATGAAGTGTGACAGACAATGTGAAAACACAGGACAAGCTTGGATTGTGCTCAACCAGAGGAGGAGCAATAAGATTCTTCGGTTTGTCTGTAAACTTTCCCCCAATAGGATGTTAAATTTAATACCTTTGAAAAGCATGTTTAGGAGTCTGTTTCATTAAAATTATGAGGGTTACCAGCCTGGGCTCAGGAATCAGATAACTTGAAGTCCAATCCAACACTGGCTCTTTCATTCCTCATTTAGAAAAGATATTTAATGAAGCTGAACCTCAGTTTTCAAGTGTTAATAAGGTAATAATAATAGTATCTGTGTCTGTGATGGTCAACTTGACTGGGTTAAAGAATGCCCAGATAGTTGGTCATCATTTCTGGGTATGTCTGTGAGTATGTCTTTGGATAAGATTAACATTTGTATCAGTAAACTCAGTAAAGTAGATGATTCTCTGCAATGTGGGCATCATCCAATCCATTAAGGGCTTGAATAGAACAAACAAACAAACAAACAAAAAACAAACAAAAAACAAAGGAGGAAGGGCCAATCATATTCTCTCCTCTTGATTTGTATGTACATATTTTCCTGCCTTGCACATTGAAGCTCTGTATTCCTTGGCCTTTGGCCTTGGATTAAATTATAACACCAGCTTTCTTGGTTCTCCAGCTTGCAGATGGCATATAATGGGACTTCCTAGCTCCATAAGTATGTGAGAGAATTTTCATAATAAATCACCTCTTATATACATATATACTGCTCACAAAAATTAGGGAATATATCAAAAGGAATATGAAGTTATGAACTATTCCCTAATTTTTGTGAGCAGAATTATGAATATTAAAATGATATTTCAAAATGAATATGAAACAATAAAATATCCCTTAATTTTTTAAGCACATACATACACCTTATTTGTTCTGTTTTTCTAGAGAACCTTGTCAAACAGTCTCATAGATTATGACTGGAAAGATTAAATATCATTAAGTATATAAAATGCTTGACATAGTACTTGGCAGTAAATGTTAGATATTAAAATTCTTTAGTTTAACCCCACCATTTTACAGATGATGAAACCAAGGCACCAATGATGTTAAATGAAATCTGTGGTCTTACAGCTAGTTATCTCTCACAGACGATTAGAACTAAAATCTGATTCCTCATTCTCTCTCCTATACCTGATATCCTTTACCTGACTGTTTGGATATAGTACATTAATGCAAATTGAGGAGGCATAGTGTCCCACAGTGACAACATTCTTTCGAGATATAAGTATTGTTTAAGTTATAATCACTCAGTCCATCATCTTTGTTAGTTATAAATAGTAGTAAAGGGAAAAGAACATGGAGAACTATGTGAGCAAAGAAAATGCCACGATAGCCCTGGCCGGTTGGCTCAGTGGTAGAGCGTCGGCCTGGCGTGCAGAAGTCCCGGGTTCGATTCCCGGCCAGGGCACACAGGAGAAGCGCCCATCTGCTTCTCCACCCCTCCCCCTCTCCTTCCTCTGTCTCTCTCTTCCCTCCCGCAGCCGAGGCTCCACTGGAGCAAAGATGGCCTGGGCGCTGGGGATGGCTCCTCGGCCTCTGCCCCAGGCGCTAGAGTGGCTCTGGTCGCAACAGAGCGATGCCCAGAGGGGCAGAGCGTCGCCCCCTGGTGGGCGTGACGGGTGGATCCCGGTCGGGCGCATGCGGGAGTCTGTCTGACTGTCTCTCCCCGTTTCCGGCTTCAGAAAAATACAGGAAAAAAAAAAAAAAAAGAAAATGCCATGATCTGCAGAAAAAAAATGATGGAGTTAGAAATAATGTTAACTGTAGATTTGTCCTTTTGTGCTATAAGTGTAGTACCAAGGTGATAAGCATGTATTTGATTAAGTATAGTATCAAGGTGTTAAGTATATATTTGATATCAGGAATGACCGCATTATTGGCAAAGTATGTAGCACAATAGAGAGGGAGCAAATTGAGGACCAAAAGTAGTATTCCTTATCCACTAATTTTATTAGCTTAGTAGAGCTGCATAAAAGCTCAAATATTCATTCTATTAATTTTCTAAGGCTTTTTTTACTTTAAAGTATAAGTTTTTAAAATGAAAATATCCTAATATGTTAATAAGTATTTGTATCTAAAAACATTTTTCTAGTGAATAGGACACATGATAGATGGATAAGTCTATGTAAGAGGTTGCAAGGAGGATAGAGATAATGAGCAAAGCATACTTTTAAAGTAATAGTTCCTGATTCAGCCTAAATTCATTCATTTATTAGTTTTTCCAAAATTTATTTAGTTGATAAGAACAGATAGTACATTTGACTTAGCCAAAAGCTGAGAAACAATAGACTTTTGCATCCAGCCATGACTAAGATATTCATTTTGGACTTATTCTTCTGACATAAACAACTATAAAACTAGGACAAATAAACAAGGAACTGGTAAAAAGGCAGTAGAGGGCTGCGATTCTCAAGAGAAGGAAAATACATGTAATGAGCTCCATGTTAACCCTAGTGTTTACCCTGAGGCACTTTTTAAATTGTGGTGCAGGTAGGCTGAACTCAACAAAAACCAGACATTTGCCTCAGAAGAGGCAAAAAATCAGTTTAGGGTTGCAGAAATGGCTGGAATTTGTGTAGCAGAGACTGGAAACAAGGGAGCTGGTTGTATGCAGAGTACCCAGGAATATGCATATGAGTTTTGCTCCAGTCTTTGACCAAGAGCCAATTTTACACTGTGTAAAACCCCTTAAGGACTGATACACAGCAACTTGTACAAAGAATTGAGAAGTAAACTGATGTAAGAGAGGAAACAGAGTGCTGGGAGTTGGAAGTCACTCTATCCAGAGTGGAGAGAACTTACTGTCTATCTCAAAAACCCAGTGGAAATCCACTGAGCACACTTCCGAAGAAAAAGACCATAACCTACATTAAGTACTATGCACTTGCTCTAGGGATAAAATCCAAACAGGATTTTATGTTGTTGGGTCATCCAACAATATAAATCAACAGAAATTATCCAAAATAAAGAAGAAAAAATATTTTAAAAATGTACAGATATCCAGTAACTTGTTGAACAATATCAACTGGTTTAACACATATGCAATAGGTGCCTCAGTGGGAGAGGGGATGGAGAACTGGGCAAAAATATATTTTAAGAAAGAATGGCCAAAATTTTTCTAAATTTGTCAAAAAACATCAACCTAGAGATCCAGTTAGTTCAGTGGGTCACAAGTAAAAAAAAAAAAAAAATCAAGAAAGCCACACTAAGTACATAATTGTCAAACCGCTGAAAATCAAAGATAAATAGAAAAATCCTGCACTAGAGGTCAAAAGACACACTGATGTGTGGGAACAAAGATGAGAATAATGGTTCATTTCTTATCAGAAACAACAGAGATCCAGAACAATGGCATAATATCTTCAAAGTAAGTAAACAACAATAACAAAATTTCAACCAGAAGTTTATGTACAGTAAAAAAAAAAAAAAAAAAAGAAAAGAAAATATTTTGGTAGAAGTTTTGTGCTAAATAAAGTGCTAAAATAACTTTTGGGGATGAAGAAAAACAAATCAACGTAACATGGGACTCAATCTACAGAAAGAAATAAAGAGCACTGGAAATGATAACTACTTAGGTAAATGTAAAAAAAGAAGAAAGACCATTTTCCATTTATTAATTTCCTTAAAGACAACTGATTAAGATATACAGCTCAAATTTCCTGTGCAGTTTATATATATATATATATATATATATATATATATATATATATATATATATATGGAAAATATATGACAAAAGATACAAAAAGGTAAATGGAATTATAGGATAATCCATTCCAAAGTCTTTATATTTTATCTGAAGTGCTACAGTATTATTTTAAAGTAGGCAACAAAAAGTAAAAAAAAATATTCTAATTACTAGGACAACCATAACAAAATTATATTGAAATATATAATAAAAAAGTCAACAGGAAAAATAAAACAAAATTCTAAAAATATTCAGTTAATCCAAAAGAAGGAAGAGAAACAGAAGAAAGGGACAAAAATCAGAGTGGAAAATTAGAAACTATATATACTTAAACCAACCATATGACTAATTATACCAAATGAAAATGGACTGAATACTCTACTTTAAAGGCAGGGATTGTCAGACTATACATAAAAACACAAGCCTTGAGTATGTGCTATCTAAAAAAGATGTTGTCTAAATATAAAGACATATAGAAATAAAATGTGGAAAAAACATATGAAAATACTAAGCTATTCATAATTTAAAAACTGAGAAAAGTAAAAATAGAAGAAAACTTCCTTAATCTCAAAAAGGGCATTTACTAAAAACTTACAGTAAATATTACACTTAATGGTGATATATCGAGTGCTTTCCCTCTAAGACTGAGAGCAAGGCAAGGGTATCTGTTCTAATTTTCTTTATTATTTTTTAAAGCGTGTACCAGATGTCCTATTCAGTGCACTAAGACAAGAATAAAAGGCATGCGGTTGGAAAGGAGGAAGCAAATTTATCTTCAGGTGCAGATGACATCCTTTGATTTGTTGAAAGTGCTAAAAAAAATCTGCAAAACAACTACTAGAACTACTTAATATTTTTTTGAAAGATTTCAGAACTCAATCTTAATATAAAAAAAATCTTTGAAAAGAGAAACAGAGTTAAAGTACTTTCCACTACCTGATTTTAAAACAATAAAACATACAGCATTGGTATATTGTTATTGGAGTAATTAAGACAAGTAGACCATATGAATAATACAGATAGTCCAGGAAAATATCCACATGTATAAAATAACTAAATTTGGAAAGAAGGTGATAATCTAATTCAAAGGTGACAGGATGATGCTATAGGCAATTGTTCTCTACCAGAGATAACTCACCCCCCCCCCCCCCAGGGGCCATGCTACAATATTTGGATACATTTTGGATCATCACAATTGAGTTGGGGCACTACTGACATGTAGTGTGTGGAGGCCAGGAATACTGCTAAACATCCTACAATGAATAGTACAGCCTCTGGCACAAAGTATTTTCTGACCCCAAATGTCAGAGAAATCCTGGAATAAAGATATAATAAAAAAAAAGCCTCCATTCCTGCCTCAAACTATGTACAAAAGTAATCTGAAATGACTCATAGATGTAAACATAACAGTTAAACTATAAAGCTTATTATAGAAACAAAACATAGGAGACTATCTCCATGATGTTAGGACAGGCATATTTCTTAGGCAGGATAGAAACACTACTAATTTTTTAAAATGTGGATGAATTAGTTTCCATCAGAATTAAAAAGTTCTGTTCATCAAAAGATGTTAGTGACAAGATAAAGTAAGGCACAAATTGTGAGAAAATATTTGCAATACATACAACAAAGGACAAGTAAATGTAAAATAAATTATCAATAATGATGATAACTCAATAAAAATATTCAAGTACTTAAAGACATTTCACAAAAGAACATATTGACTGGACAATAAGTACATAAAAAGTGCTCATATAATTGTACTCAGAAAAACGCTAATTAAAACCACAATGAGATATCACTATACAATCACTAAACTAGCTAAAAGTAAAAACACTAATAGCATCATCACAAAGATGTCATGTTCCATGACAAATGTAGCACTCAACATTAATTGATAGAAGTGTAAAATATCACAAACACATTGACAAATGGTTGGTGATTTTTTTATGTGACAGAGACAGAGAGAAGGACAGATAGAGACAGACAAACAGGAAGGGAGAAAGATAAGAAGCATCAATTGTTCTTTGCTGCACCTTAGATGTTCATTGATTGCTTTCTCATATGTGCCTTGATTAGGGGGCTACAACAGAGCAAGTGACCCCATGCTCAAGCCAGCAGCCTTGGGCTCAAGCCATCGACTATGGGGTCATGTCTCTGATCTCATCCTCAAGCCCTCTACCCACTCTCAAGCTGGTGAGTCTTTGCTCAAGCTGGCAACCTCAGGGTTTTGAACCTGGGTCCTCTGCATCCCAGTTCGACACTTTATCCACTGTGCCACCACCTGGTCAGGCTGTTTGTTTTTTATAAACACCTGCCTAACAATTTCACTCCCAAGTATATATTCAAAAGATAATAAAAACATATGACCAAAAAATGTACAAAAATGCTTATAGAAACTTCATTCATAATGGCTTAAAAACCAAAGATCACCTAAATATCCATCAACAAGAACTTGTAGATATTACTATAATGGAATAGGACTAATAAAAAAATAAAGAATAAACTTCTGATGTATACAAAAATATTCATATTCAGTGAAAGAACATAGAAAAGTACAATGTGTCTAATTTCAGTTATATAAAGTTTAAGAAAGTTGAAGCTAATTTATATAGATAGAATTAAGAACATTGGCTGCCAATGTGGGAGTAGGTAATGACTAGGAGTAGACACAAGGAAATTTCTAGGATCAGGGAAATGCTCTGTATCTTAATAGGCTATTGGTTTCATGGGTATTATATGTGCATTCATCAAAAGTCACTGAACTATACACTTATGATCTGTGCATTTCACTCTGTAAAGTTGATCTCTATTTTAAAAAAGTAAGTTTAGAGAACAGTACTGATATACCACTGTGTTCCATGGACTGTTGTAGGCAGTAGTGATATAGCATAAATAGAAGAGGTAAAATTCTGACTTCATCAAGCATATATTTTTACTGATAGCATGAATGAAGAGCTAAAATCGAAGTGCAAATATGTTCTTTGGTACTGAAAAATGCTATGGAAAAAATAAGCAAGGTATGAGGATATAAAGTGATAGCTGGGATCAGAAAGTATAAATATTACTTCAGTGAGGGGAACCAGAGATTATGGCAAAGTTGTATAATATCTAATGTTGGTGTAGTTATGGTAAAAGGACATATTATAGTTTAAGTAAATGATTATAACCATTTTTTAAATTAACCTAGCAATATATGTATTTTTTCATACCTAAACACAATAATTCCATTTCTTAGGATTTAAGGAATAATTTAAAAAGTATATAAAGTTTCATGCATGAAAAATGTTTATTGCAATATTTCTTATAATATTATAAATGAAAAGTAACCTCATATTACATCCAGCCTGCTCCTAGACTTTTTTGTTATGTGAACTATTAAATAGTGTCTACTCTCATTTCTTTGTTTTTGCATAAACTAGTGTAAGGAGCCCTTCAACCGAAGGAGATCTGACTAACACAACAGGACTGCTGTTTAAAGAAGTTTCCCAACCAGAGTCTGTAAAGAGTCTGCAGGAGATGTTCAATTACCTTACGAAGCAGTAGGAGTTTGATTGACCTTTGGAAGGATGAAAAACTGAAGATACTCATTCTTATCTTCAAATCTATTGGGGAAAAAGCAGATGGATTCAGCAATCTCTTATAATTGCTTACTTGGCTAAATCACTAAGGATTAGAAGGATTTGTTATTTTATGAAATTAAAAGAAGAACAACAGGAGATATTATCTAACGTCCAAAAAAGAAGAATGCCCATAGGTTCTTAAGGCCCAGCAGGAAAGAGGTAATAATTGCTCTATCAGTCTTGCAATAGTTAAAAGTTGTATGCTTCATGCCTTGCTATGGTTAGCATCAGCAATTTTCTAGCTTCCACACAAGGAGATTTTCCAGTCTCTGAGAAAAGAGTTTAAGATCCCAAATGTTCATATTTTAATTTAGGTCTTTTCAGGGAAAAAAACCCCAAACTATTCTATAACAGTGATTCCCAAGAAGGATTGAATCTGAAACCTCTGATTTGGGAAGTATGAAAGAATAGAAGCTTTGCCAAAGGGCAGAGGTTAGAGGCAGACATCCTGTAGGGAAACCATTAAATTAGGCTATCCTATTTTTTAGTTTTAACAGAAGAGCACTCAGGCTGATGCAGGCTGAACAATGACCCAGGAGTCTTTATGGGAAATGTCAGGAGGCCAGGATACAGGAGAGCTCTACAGGAGGGCAAGTGTGTCCTTACCCACCACATCTTTGTGTGTCCTTCAAAGATGTACACACACACACACACACACACACACACAAACACACGGACATGCACATGCACATACAAAATATAAATCAGAATATTTGGAAAATAAAGAAAAAAGATGCTCATTTGTTACTAAAATAATTCTAGGCAACATTTTCTTATATTTTCTTCTTGTCTTACCACCTTTACTTACGTTCTTTATATAGTTGTAATCACAGTACACACAGTTTAACATTGTACCTTGTTCCACTCTGTGTTTTTTCATGTTTTTGAAAACCTTTGTAATAAATGTTTTTTTAAAATTTATTTATTAAATTTAATGCAGTGACATTGATAAATCAGGGTACATATGTTGAGAGAAAATATCTCTAGATTATTTTGACATTTGATTGTGCTGTATACCCCTCCCCCAAAGTTAAATTGTCTTCTGTCACCTTTTATCTGGTTTTCTTTGTGCCCCTCCCCTCCCCCAACCCCTCTCTCCTTCTTTGCCCTATCCCCCCTCCCCCCACCCCCCCACCCCTGTTGCCATCACATTCTTGTTCATGTCTCTGAGCCACATTTTTATGTCCCTTCTATGTATGGATTCATATAGTTCTTAGTTTTTTTTCTGATTTACTTATTTTACTCCGTATAATGTTATCATGGTCCATCCGTGTTATTGTAAATGATCCAATGTCATCATTTCTTATGGCTGAGTAGTATTCCATAGTATATATGTACCAAAGTTTTTTAATCCACTTGTCCTCTGACGGACACTTGGGCTGTTTCCAGATCTTCGCTATTGTGAACAATGCTGCCACAAACATGGGGGTGCATTTCTCCTTTTAGAGCCGTTCTATGGTGTCCTTGGGGTATATTCCTAAAAGTGGGATAGCTGGGTCAAAAGGCAGTTCGATTTTCAGTTTTTTGAGGAATCTCCATACTGTTTTCCACAGTGGCTGCACCAGTCTGCATTCCCACCAGCAGTGCAGGAGGGTTCCCTTTTCTCCACATCCTCGCCACCACTTATTCTGTGTTGTTTTGTTGATGAACGCCATTCTGGCTGGTGTGAGGTGATATCTCATTGTGGTTTTAATTTGCATTTCTCTAATGATTAGTGATGTTGAGCATTTTTTCATATGCCTATTGGCCACCTATTCTCCATCCTCTTTGGAGAAGAGTCTATTGATCTCTTTTGCCCATTTTTGGATTGGATTGTTTGTCTTCCTGGTGTTGAGATTTACAAGTTCTTTAAAAATTTTGGTTATTAACCCCTTATCAGACGTTTTGGCAAATATGTTCTCCCATTGTGTAGTTTGTCTTTTTATTCTGTTCTTGTTGTCTTTAGCTGTGCAAAAGCTTTTTAGTTTGATATAGTCCCATTTGTTTATCCTGTCTTTTGTTTCACTTCCCCATGGATATAAATCAGCAAATATATTATTGCTCCGAGAGATGTCCGAGAGCTTACTGCCTATGTTTTCTTCTAAGATGCTTATGGTTTCACGGCCTAAATTTAAGTCTTTTATCCATTTTGAGTTTATTTTTGTGAGTGGTGTAAGCTGGTGATCTAGTTTCATTTTTTTGCAGGTAGCTGTCCAATTTTCCCAACACCATTTGTTAAAGAGACTGTCTTTACTCCATTGTATTTCCTTACCTCCTTTGTCAAATATCAGTTGTCCATAAAACTGTGGGTTTATTTCTGGGTTCTCTGTTCTGTTCCATTGATCTATATGCCAGTACCAAGCTGTTTTGAGTACAATGGCCTTGTAGTATAACTTGATATCAGGAAGTGTGATACCTCCCACTTTATTTTTCTTTTTTAAGATTGCTGAGGCTATTTGTGTTCTTTTTTGGTTCCATATAAATTTTTGGAAATTGTGTTCTATATCTTTGAAGTATGTCATTGGTATTTTAATTGGTATTGCATTGAATTTATAGATTGCTTTGGGTAATATAGACATTTTAATGATGTTTATTCTTCCTAACCATGAGCGCGGTATATGCTTCCACTTGTTTGTATCTTCCTTGATTTCTTTTATCAATGCTTTGTAATTTTCCGAGTACAAGTCTTTAGTCTCCTTGGTTAAGTTTACTCCTAGGTACTTTATGTTTTTGGTTGTAATTGTGAAGGAGATTGTTTCTTTAATTTCTCTTTCTGACTGTTCATTGTTGGTGTATAAAAATGCCTCTGATTTCTGAGTATTGATTTTATATCCTGCCACTTTGCTGAATTCATTTATCATGTCCAGTACCTTTTTGACTGAAACTTTAGGGTTTTCTATATACAATATTATATCATCTGCAAATAATGATAGTTTTACTTCTTCATTTCCAACTTGAATGCCTTTTATTTCTTCTTCTTGTCTGCTTGCTGTGGCTAGGACTTCCAGGACTATGTTGAATAAGAGTGGTGAAAGGGGGCACCCCTGCCTTGTTCCTGATCTTAAGGATATTGCCTTTACTTTTTGCCCATTGAGTATGATGTTGGCTGTGGGTTTCTCATAGATGGCTTTTATCATGTTGAGGTATGTTCCCTGTATTCCCACTTTGCTGAGAGTTTTGATCATGAATGGGTGCTGGATTTTATCAAATGCTTTTTCTGCATCTATTGAAATTATCATATGGTTTTTCTCCTTCTTTTTGTTTATGTGATGAATCACATTGATTGATTTATGAATATTGTACCAGCCTTGCCTCCCCAGAATAAATCCCACTTGATCATGGTGTATGATTTTTTCCATATATTGTTGGATCCAGTTTGCTAATATTTTGCTGAGGATTTTAGCATCTATATTCATCAGAGATATTGGCTTATAATTTTCTTTCTTTGTGTTGTCTTTGCCTGGTTTTGGAATCAGGATTATGCTCGCCTCATAAAAGGAGCTTGGAAGTCTTCCTTCCTCTTGAATTTTTTGAAATAGTTTGAGAAGGATAGGAGTTAGTTCTTCTTTGAATATTTGGTAGAATTCCGTTGTGAAGCCATCGGGCCCCGAACTTTTCTTTTTTGGGAGTTTTTTGATAACTGTTTTGATCTTATTTGTTGTAATCGGTCTATTTAGGTTTTCTGATTCTTCCAGATTGATTTTTGGAAGATTGTATGTTTCAAGGAATTTGTCCATTTCATCTAGGTTGTCTAGTTTTTTGGCATACAGTTCTTGATAGTATTTCCTTACAATATTTTGTATTTCTGTTGTGTCACTTGTTATTTCTCCTCTCTCATTTCTAATTTTATTTATTTGAGTCCTCTCTCCCTTTTTCTTGGTGAGTCTAGTTAAAGGTTCATCAATCTTGTTTACCTTTTTAAAGAACCAGCTCCTAGTTTCATTGATCCTCTGTATTGTTTCTTTAGCCTCTATGTCATTTATTTCTGCTCTGATCTTTATTATTTCCTTCCTTCTACTACATTTGGGCTTTACTTGCTGTTCTTTTTCTAATTCTTTTAGATGCAGGGTTAAGTTGTTTATTTGAGCTTTTTCCAGATTCTGAAAGTGTGCCTGTAGTGCTATGAACTTCCCTCTCAGTACTGCTTTTGCTGTGTCCCATAAATTTTGAGTTGTTGTATGCTCATTGTCATTCGTTTCTAGGAATTTTTTTATTTCTTCTTTGATCTCATTCTTAATCCATTCATTATTTAACAACCTGCTATTTAGTTTCCATGTGTTTGAGAATTTTTGAGCTTTTCTGTTGTGGTTCATTTCTAGTTTCATGCCCTTGTGATTAGAGAAAGTGCTTGATATGATTTCAGTCTTAAATTTGTTGAGAGCACTTTTGTGCACTAACATGTGGTCTATCGAGAGAATGTACCATGAGCATTTGAAAAGAATGTATATTCTGCTGTTTTAGGGTGAAAGGTTCTGAAGATATCTATTAAATCAAGTTAATCTAGTGTTTCCAATAAGTCTGCTGTTTCTTTGTTAATTTTCTTTCTTGAGGATCTATCTAGTGATGTTAGTGGGGTATTGAAATCCCCTACTACCCTACTATTATAGTATTGCTGTTGATCTCGCCCTTTAAATCCATCAAAGTCTGCTTTATATATTTGGGTGCTCCTATATTAGGTGTGTGTGTGTGTATATATATATATATATATATATATATATATATATATATATATATATATATAAAATTATATAATATATAAAATAATATAATAATATTATATTAAAACAGTTATAATAATTTTATATAATATATAAAATAATATATATATATATAATTTTTTTTTTTGGTATTTTTCTGAAGCTGGAAATGGGGAGAGACAGTCAGACAGACTCCTGCATGCGCCCGACCGGGATCTACCCAGCACGCCCCTCCGGGGCATTGCTCTGCCGCGACCAGAACCACTCTAGCGCCTGGGGCAGAGGCCAAGGAGTCATCCCCAGCGCCTGGGCCATCTTTGCTCCAATGGAGCCTTGGCTGCGGGAGGGGAAGAGAGAGACAGAGAGGAAGGGAGGGGCGGGGTGGAGAAGCAAATGGGCGCTTCTCCTATGTGCCCTGGCCGGGAATCGAACCCGGGTCCCCCGCACGCCAGGCCAACGCTCTACCGCTGAGCCAACCGGTCAGGGCCTGGGTCCTGTTTTCTTATCCACGCAGCTACCCTATGTCTTTTGATTGGATCATTTAATCCATTTACATTTAAGGTTATTATTGATTTGTAGTTGTTTATTGCCATTTTCTTCTTTAAAGGTGTATTCCTTTTTTTGCTATATTCTTTTCCCACTTTGATCTGCTTACAACAGGCCCCTTAACATTTCCTGCAGCATTGGTTTGGTTGTAATAAATTCCTTGAGTTGTTTTTTTGCCTGGGAAGCTTTTTATTTCTCCTTCGATTTTAAGCGATAGCCTTGCTGGATAAAGTAGTCTTGGTTGTAGGTTCTTGTTCTGCATTACTTTGAATATTTCTTGCCATTTCCTTCTGGCCTCAAGTGTTTCTGTTGAGAAGTCGGATGTCATCCTTATAGGGGCTCCTTTGTAGGTGATAACTATTTTTTCTCTTGCAGCTTTTAATATTTTCTCTTTATCGCTTAGCTTTGGTATTTTAATTATGATGTGTTTTGGTGTAGGTTTCTTTGGGTTTCTCTTTAAGGGAGTCCTCTGTGCTTCTTGGACTTGTGAGAGTTTCTCTTGCATTAATTTAGGGAAGTTTTCAGCTATGATATGATTGAACAAAGTCTCTATCCCTTATTCTTTTTCTTCTTCTTCAGGAACCCCTATGATGTGGATGTTATTTCTCTTCATGTTGTCACCGAGCTCTCTAAGAGTTTCCTCTGACTTTTTGAGTCTCTTTTCTCTTTTCTTCTCTGTTTTCATGCCTTCATTCCAGTTGTCCTCCAACTCACTGATTCGATCCTCAGCTCTATCTATCCTGTTTTTAATTTCTTCCATTGTGGTCTTTATTTCTGATATTGTATTTGTCATCTCCGACTGATTCTTTTTTATACTTGCTATTTCTTTATTTAGGTGTTCATAATGACCATCCATTGTTGTTCTAAGATCCCTAAGCATCCTTACAATCATTATTTTGAACTCCGCATCTGGAAGTTTGATTATTTCCATATCACTCAGTTCATCTCCTGAAAGTAATTCATATATTTTACTTGAAAATCCCTTTGAGAACTAGATGAAAGCATCTACTCTTGTGATTCTCATCCATCCGTACTCTAGAATAACACAAGGGGGCTTTGAAGAGGTCACTGTCCAGGACTTATCCTCAGAAATTCAGACTTGGTTAGTCAGGGGGAAGACCCAAGCATCAAAATTAAAAAACAGCCCCTAGATAAATTTAATGTGTCCAGGATTGAGAATCACTGATATGCTCCCCAAATATATATATATCCTCAAAATTTACTGGACAGCAGTAGGGTTCATACATTCCTTAGATTCAAGAACCTCACTGGTTTATATAATACAGTTTGCATAACTTTTACCTAATTTTTAAGCATAGTTTTCAATGTTTTTCTATTATAAATAATGTGCAGGAAATTAAAACCACAATGAGATACCACCTCACACCAGTCAGAATGATGCTCATTAACAAATCAACAAATAAGTGCTTGCAAAGGTGTGGAGAAAAGGGAACCCTCCTGCACTGCTGGTGGGAATGCAGACTGGTGCAGCCACTGTGGAAAACAGTATGGAGATTCCTCAAAAAATTAAAAATGAAACTGCCTTTTGACCCAGCTCTCCTACTTTTAGGAATATATCCTAATAATATAAAACCACCGATTCAAAAGAAGATATGTACCCCCTTGTTTATTGCAGCATTGTTTACAACAGCCAATATCTGAAAACAGCCCAAGTGTCCATCAGCGGATGAGTGGATTAAAAAGCAGTGGTACATATATACAACGAAATACTACATGGCCATGAAATAGAAGGAAATCTTACCTTTTGTGACAGCATGGATGGACCTGGAGATTATTATGCTAAGTGAAATAAACCAGGCAGAGAAAGACAAATATCACATGGTCTCACTTATATGTGGAATCTAATGAACAAAGTGAACTGGGGAATGGAATAGAGGCAGAGGCAGGGTCACAGGGAGCAGAGGGACAGCTGTCAGAGGGAAGGGGGATGAGGGGACAGAATCAGAGAAGGTGAAGGGATTAGTGAAATTATATATACATAACACATAGATATAGATAACAGGACTGCAAATCTCAGAGGGAAGAGGGAAGGAAGTTAGGGGAAGGGGTAAAAGGGGTGTAATGGGGGATGAGGGGTGGGGGTGAGGGAGTTATATTGAGTGGGACACTTGAATCCCTGTTAATGCAATAAATAAAAATTGGAAAAAAAAGAATAAATGAAGAATAACAAATGGATAAAAAAGAAAAAAAAGAATGGAACTAAAAATCTCTATTTATGAACCCCAAATGAACTAATGAATCTAAGCCTATTGACTGTTAAAAATATATAAATGGCATAAATAGGCATAATACTCATAATAAAATATTACAGAAAATTTTGAAGAAAAAATAGTGTGTAGCTACAGACATGTGGATGTATATAATAACATTTTTCCAGGGTAAAAGTATATAATAGTTCATGGCTCTTTCTATATATCGCCTAATTGCCTCACCTCGGGTCGTACAACACTCTCTTTTCCTTTTTTTTTTTTTTTTTTTTTTTTTGTATTTTTCCGAAGCTGGAAACGGGGAGAGACAGACAGACTCCCGCATGCGCCCGACCGGGATCCACTCGGCATGCCCACCAGGGGGCAATGCTCTGCCCCTCCGGGGCGTTGCTCTGTTGCTACCAGAGCCACTCTCGCACTTGGGGCAGAGGCCAAGGAGCCATCCCCAGCGCCCAGGCCATCTTTTCTCCAATGGAGCCTCGCTGCGGGAGGGGAAGAGAGAGACAGAGGAAGGAGAGGGGGAGGGGTGGAGAAGCAGATGGGCACTTCTCCTGTGTGCCCTGGCCGAGAATCGAACCCGGGACCCCTTGCATGCCAGGCCGACGCTCTACCACTGAGCCAACCGACCAGGGCTCTTTTCCTTTTATGTATGTGCATCTCCTCACTCAGGCAAAGAGTCAAGGGGCCCATCTGCAGGTCTCTGGAGCTCTCTCTCTTCCATCCAGCTCACTCCTCTCCAGTACTCTTCCCCACAAATTCTAGCCGCTCTGGCCTCTCTAACTCAGTAGGACCAGAAGGCTCTGTTCTGGGATCCCTGTCTGTGCAGCACACAACATGGCAGCTGTCTCTCAGCAGCAGTCTGGTGCAGTAGTGCTGGTTTTCCTCCTCTTGGGATCACAGTTCTGTGCTGCTTCTTGTCCGGTGTCTGCAAACCATAGTTTCATGTATTTCCCCCCCCTGTCTTCCTACTTGTTTAAAGTAGATAGAGTAAATATGGTTTTTCTCTTATTCCATTTTGGCTAGAAGTAGAAGTGAGTCCATTTATATTTAATATAATTACTAATATATTTGGATTTATTTCTAACTTACTGTGTGCTTTCTACTCTTTCTCTTTTTTGCCCCTGTTCTTGATAGTGGTTTTCACCTCGTCCTCCTGGAAGGCCTTGAAGTTTTCAGAGACCACTTCTGTCAGTGTGTATCAGATTGTGTATACACGTGGGAGGATGATCTCATAATCTATATGGTTTGTAAAGAGTGCACTGAAAATAAAAAATTGAAAACCGACTAAACAAGGTATTTTGCCATGAAATATCTAGCTAATTAGACAGCCAATTCTGTTTATCCCCGTAATAGTTAATGATCACATAGATACCAGAGACAAGGCCAATTTGTGTTAGTTCTTTCAGGGACTCACCTCCAAAGAAGGCTGCAAGGACTTATTGTAACAATTAAAATTTTTGAGCCTCTTCTTTAGTCTGTTATTACATTGGTTTACAGTCATCATATTCTCCCCTGTATTGATGTTGTTTTATAGATCTGTTTCTGTCTTCTTACCTAGACTTGAGGGACAAGAGAGCAGAGATTTAGGTGCCAGCATGTGGTAAGTGCTAGAGAAATATATAATTGAATTCCAGAGAACTGTGAAAATCAAGTTGTAGAAATTTTGTCAATAGGAAAAACTTGTGGTTGTTCCCCAAATTTCCCAGGCAAGACATTGACCCTGCCTTTCTTTATTTTTCCACTGTGGTCCTGTTAAAAATAGGGCTTTATTATATTAATATGACTGCATGTATATCATCTGTATTGAATGAAATTTCATATTTTTTATAAATCTATTGCTATTTAGATGAACATTGACTTCTCTTTTTCTAGATTCAGCCTGTGCTTATCAAATATGGTTCAAGTACCTACATCTATATTAAGTATACTGCTTGTTAATGACACAAAAATTTTATGATCCGTACTCAGGAACTATATAAGCAGAATCTAATGATAGCAACCTGGAATTCACATTTTTAATAAGTGCCCAGGTGATTTTATGGTTTGATAAGTATTGGTCTAGGCATTTGATCCTGATTTATCATGAAACCAAACTATAATTTTTGCTGGGAAAGGGGTGGCTGGGAAAGCTCTGTTCTGTGCCCTGGTCCCTCCACCCCAGCCATGCAGATGGGGTAGAAGGCCCCCTAGAATACTAACAACTTACCCATTTAAGAGTAATGTCATGTAAGAACCCACCCCTACTGTACTGCTGTCTTTAAAGACTAGTATTATCAAATCAATCTTAATTAAGAATGTCAAATAAAAATGAGGTGCCGTTGTGGGTACAGTAGCTAAGTGCCTTTTTTTTTACTAATGAGAATAAATTCCCAGCTGTTTCTCATGACTCTTTAGCACAAAATATGTGTCAAAAGACTCTGTTTGCTACCACCATTGCTCAGCTGAGCCCTCAGACATGGACTACAGTGTAAATGGGAACTGAAGAATGCCTCTCCACTGTTTTATTTCTGTGGGTCAACCTGGGCCTACTCTGGAAAGAGCACCAAATTCATTCTGAGCAGGCCCTGGGTAAAATGTAGGCTGGGTATGTGCTTAACTAGAGTTGGCATTGTGTTCATGGTTTGGCTCTCACTTATTGGCTCTTTGACCTTGGATAAGAATAAAACTTTCACTTTGTTTTTAAAAATAAGTTGAAATAAAATAAATATAATCATGCTCTACCTGTTTTATCAGACTATTGTGATGGTCCAGAAGAAAATAGCTCATCATGATTCCTGGTATCTGTGGTCCCAGGCAATGGAAATTTCTTCTTATGATTCTGATTTCTTACATCCCCAAATAAATCTGTCCTTTGTCCTATCCTCCTACTGCTCTATTTATACCATATGTGAGTTGGGGGTTAAGGGGAAAAAGCATGACTTAAGTAGGTATATAAGTCAGTGAATGATGAAGTGTTAGTCACTCCATCAAGCTAAATGCTTTAAGCAATTTAAGCCAACAATCATTCATTTATGCATTTGTTTATTCATTTGATAAACATTGATTAACAACCTACTAGTAAAATATATATTTAATAATTTTGTGTATACGTAAATTTATATGTGTATGTATTTGGTATAACTGAGTAAAAACTGATTAAATCTAATGTATCAAGAGTCTAGGTTTTAGCAATGATGGCACAGCTGAGTGAGGACATATGGAAATGCTACAGCAGTTTGCCTAAGGAAAGGTTACAGCAAAAACAACAAAGCACTTGTTAGAACAACAGAGCATTTATCAAATTGAAGTCATGCTCAAGGCAAAATCATGCTGGAGTGATGACTGACAGATCATCAATCAAAGTGAATTCCAATATCCAGGGTAGGAGGGTGAGAAATTTTCAACCCCTTTCCTTCACATTAGACCTACCTCTTCTGTCCACCATCTTCTTAGCTCACCCACCTACATGCCCTCTGAAGAAGGTCTGAAGAAGACCATTTACAGTGGTCTTTAAAGGGATGTGCCTGTGTTCTATTTCCTGTTTCCTGTTTTGAAGTGGTAAGCAGTTCTAAACAGGGCCTAGTTTTGAGGGGCTAGCTAGGCAAAATAAACTCTTTTTTCTACATCCACAATATACCCAGGTATTTGGATAAGTTAAACATCATTTGATTTGCAGACCTAGTCATTTATTTTCCCTTCAGTCCTTCAACCTTCTTCTTTTTCATTGTTAGCTGAAAGTGGTGAGCTCCTAAGATTGAGATTTGGGTGAACTTGCATCTTGCAGTCTTTGAACCTAAGTGGTGTGGAACCCATCTTTAGCAGTGCTTGTGAAAAGTCAGGTGTGTGGTGTAACAGTTATTAATAACTAGAGCAAATGCCAAAAGACTCTCAGTTACATAATATCTAAGTTATAAAAATCCTGTCTTTAACTGCCAGAATGTTGGATGTGAAAGAGTCTTTGTATATCGTCTGGTCCATTGTTCTTCACTCCTCCAGGCCTCGAACCCTTTGAAAATCTCATGAAGGCTGTACCAACAAAAATTTTCATACAGTATTAGGACATTTCTTGCCCTTCAGAACTATGTACATAGAGCTACAAACACAGCTCCAATCTCATGCAATCCCACCATTTCACAAACCTTGAAATCAATTCCACTTTGTTCATTCAAAAATATTTATTGATCATCACCTGTGTGCCCACTATTTTGCTAGTCACATGGAATATCAGGATAAATAACTTCTCTTTTCTTTCATCAATGAGAGAAAAGTTTAAGTGAATTACTGAGGTGATAAAGACAGTAAGGAGCAACTTCTAACTCCAAAACTAAATTTCAGATTAACAAGTCTAGGAATCAGGAGAGTTCCAGCTGATCATTTTTGCCAGATAAAAGATAACTATTGGGAGATGTCAACAAAGAAATTTAGGCCTGAACATGGGGGAGAGTTTTGGTGGGGGGCTGGAGATATCAAGAACATACTATCCTACTCAGAAGATAGATGTTCTCTAAAACTGACGTGGTGATGGTTGCACTACTCAGTGAAGTTGGTGAAAATCATTGTACACTTGAATTAGGTAAATTTTATAGTATGTGAAATATAACTCAGGGAAGGTATTAAAATATGTTTTTTGAGCTATGACGTAAAAAATTTGGAAGTTGTCACTCCCATCTTTGCAACAAGAAAAAACACTGAACAAGCTGATAAGCAATGACTTTTTTTTAGGTCCATCAGAGAACTGAGCTCACAGACAGAACTGACACCTCCAGATCAGGAGAGACCAGTGACTATGGAGAATCACAGCCAAGACCAGTTTACCTGGAGCAGGAGCCGCTGGTGCCATACATGGGTGCAAATTACATAACAATTTTGATAAATTTCTGGATACTGGTACAGACCACTAGCTGTGTTAAAAAAAAAAAAAACTCCTAGGGACCACTATGGAGAGACTCCAAACCTTCATGGATTTTACCCCAGGAATCTCACCAGATTCTCACCTTTAAGACGAGAGAAAAATTTCCTTTATGTTTAGAGCAGTGGGAGGGGGAAAGTAAGATGCCCAGAGTTTCTCCTCAATAAAAGCCCACCTTTCAAAGGAAACTACATTACCAGAGCCTTATCTGACATAAAGGAGGGCACTCTTGCCAGATCCAGCTCTTTCCAGCCTTCCTGTCACTGGTAAAAAGAGTAGGGAGGGCGGAGCTAAGGGGCACCACTGAAACCCAGAGACTCCGGCACACTAAAAAAGAGATTTTATCATAAGATTATGAAAAACACCTCCCTTATAATAGATTTTGTCACCTCAAGAGAACTCTAGTATAACATCAGTGGAATGATAGAACTACAGGACAGACTCAATCTGATGATGAGTTCTTAATTAAGCACAAAGATAAAGAGGATTAAAAAAAAACACATGAAAAACTAGAGGAAACCAAAGCCTCTGGCACCTGCAGCTACAGCAAATATTAAACACAGCCTACCTCCTAGAAAGATTATCATAAAACAACACCAAAGGCCTAATTATATCTCTTCCTACTTCCCAGTACATTATGTCTGGCTTTTGCCAAAAAATTGCCAGTCATCTTAAAAGACAAAGAAAAACACGTCTGGAGACAAAGCAAGCAACAAAACCAGACTCATATGGTACAGATTTTGGAATTACTGGATAGAGAATTTAAAGAACTAGGATTAATATATTAAAGCTCTAATGAAAAAAGTAGATAATATGTAAGAACATATAAATAATGTAAGTGGAGAGAGGGAAACTAAGAATAAAAGTAAATGCTAGAAAACAAAAACTGTGAAAGAAATAAAAAATGATTTTAATGGGTTCATTGGGAGACTGGATGCTAACAGAGAAAGAATTGGTGATCTTGCATGAGAGTAGAGATTTCCTAAACTGAAATGCAGAGAGAGAAAAAGAATGAAAGAATTTGAAGCAGAGTATGCAAGAACTGTGATACAGTTAGAAAAAGGGTAAAATACAAGTAATGGGAATATGGGGAGAAAAAGAAAGAGAAAGAGAACGGAACAGAAGAAATGTTTGAGGTGATAATGGATGTAAAAAATTTTAAGATTAATGACAGATAACAAAACAAAGGGCCAGAAATCTAGAACACCAAACAAGATAAATATCAAAAAGTGACTATATCTAGACATACCACGTTCTCACTTTCGAAAACCAAAAAACCAAAAAAAATCTAGAAAGAAGTTAGAACAAGTCACATTTTACCTATGGGAAATAAGGATAAGAATGACATCAGACCCTAGCTGGGTTGCTCAGTGGCTAGAGATTGTCCTGGAGCTCTGAGGTCATGGGTTTGATCCCTGTTTGGAGCACATACCAGATGCAACCGCTGAGTGCACAACTAAATGAAACAATGAGTTGATGCTTCTCTCTCTCTCTCTCTCTCTCTCTCTCTCCCCCTTCCCTTCTCTATCTTTCTTTCAGAGCAAAGGAAAAAAATATAAGGAATGACATCAAACTTCTAGTCAGGAATCATGCAAATAAGATGATAGTGAATGACATATTTAAAGTGTTTAAAGCAAAATTGCCCCAAATCTGCAAAATTGTAAAGAATCTGTATCCAGTGAAATCATCATTTAAGACTGAAAGAGAAATATTTTCTTAGATAAACAGACTGAGGGAATCCATCAGGGTACCTACATGGCAAGATTTATTAGTTCTTCGGGGAGGTGAAATAATATAGGTCAGAAACTCAGACTTACATAAAGAGACGAAGAACATCAGAAAAGGAATAAAGGAAGGTAAACTAATATATTTTATGTTTTAAATTTGTTTTTAAAATTAAAGTATAATTGAGAAATGACTTTCCAATTCTTAACTGAGCTAAATAGATTATTGTTTATTCAAAGCAATGTGACAGTAACATTTTGGGTGATTATAACATAAGGAAAAGTGAAATGAATGACAACAATGATATAAGGGAAGGGAAGAAAGTTGGAAATACCCTGTTATAAGGCACCCGTACTACCATGAAGTGATAATGTGTGACTAAACAGTAGAATTAGATTATTTGTAAACGTATATTGCAAACTCTAGGGCAATCTCTAAAAGATTTTTAAAGAGGTATAATTGATATGCTAAAAGAAGAGAGAAAATAAAATAATTTAAGTGTTCAATTAAAACCATAGAGGGTGAAAAAGAGGAAGAGAAAAAAAACAAGAGTGAAAAGAATAGAAAAGAATTACAAACAGGAGACTTATTAACCCAACTATAGCAATAATCACTTAAAATGTCAATAGCATAAACGCACCAATTAAAAGACAGAGATTGTTAAAAATAGACCTAAAAAACACCAACTATATGTTGTCTGCAAGTAGCCCACTTTAGATATAAATACACAGATAGATTAAAATAAAGGAATGGGGAATTGTGTTAATACTAATCAAATGAAAACTGAAATAGTTAATTTTAGACAAAGCAGACTTCAGAACAATAAAACTTATTGGCCCTGGCCGGTTGGCTCAGTGGTAGAGCGTCGGCCTGGCGTGCAGAAGTCCCAGGTTTGATTTCCGGCCAGGGCACACAGGAGAAGTGCCCATCTGCTTCTCCACCCCTCCCCCTCTCCTTCCTCTCTGTCTCTCTCTTCCCCTCCCCCAGCGAGGCTCCATTAGAGCAAAGATGGCCCGGGCGCTGGGGATGGCTCCTTGGCCTCTGCCCCAGGCGCTAGAGTGGCTCTGGTCGCAACAGAGCGACTCCCCGGAGGGGCAGAGCATCGCCCCCTGGTGGGCAGAGCATCGCCCCGTGGTGGGCATGCCGGGTGGATCCCAGTGGGGCGCATGCGGGAGTCTGTCTGACTGTCTCTTCCCGTTTCCAGCTTCAGAAAAATACAAAAAAATAAAAAAAATTAAAAAAAATAAAACTTATCAAGTAAAGAAGGGTATTATATAATGATACAGGGGCCACATCTATAAGAAGGTGTCATAAGCCTTAATGTGCATGCAGCTAACAACACATATCAAAATACATGAGGCAAAAACTAATAGAATAATTGCAAGAAGAATGAGATTTTGAGTTGAAGACTTCAATACCCCTTTGTCAGTAACTGACAGATCCTACAGGCAGAAAAGTGGTAAGAACATACTGCTCACAAAAATTAGGGGATCAGGGAATGTGCAGATACTCCAGTACTTTCAGCCTTTTGTAGAGTGCATTTTGACCAATGAAATAATAGTTGGTTTTGCATCTCATTTGTATAATTGAACAATGTTTTTTGCTTTTTTGATGTTCTTATTTAATTTAAAAAAATCAAATGTTTCTTTTTTTTAATCACTTATATTTATTTTGAAATATTCCTTAATTTTTGTGAGCAGTATAGTTGAACTAAACAGCATTAACAATCAACCAAATCAAATTGATAGTTATAGAAGACTTCAATCAGCAACAGACTATACATTCTTTGCAAACTCATACAGAACATTCATCAAGGTAGATTATATTCTAAACCATAAAATACATCTTAACAAATTTAAAAAAATAGAAATCATCAATGTGTGCTCTCAAACTGCAATGGAACTAAACCAGAACTTAATAACAGAAGTACAGATGAGAAACGCAAATAATTAGAGATTAAACAACACATTTAAATAACAAGTTGATGAAAGAACTTACAAAGGAAATTCAAGTTATTTAAAACTAAATATCAAAATTTGTGGGGATGCAACAAAAGCAGTGCTTATAGGGAAATTTATGGCCTTGAATGAATATATTAACAAAGAAGAAAGCTCTAAAATGAGTTATCTAAGTTTCTATCTTAGGAAACTAGAATAAGAAAAGCAGTTTAAGAGAAAGTAAGCAGATGAAAAGAAAACAATAAAAATTAAGAGAAATTTATGAAGTTGAAAACCAGAAATCAAAGAAATCAAAAGCTGCTTCTTTAAAAAGATCAATAATATTGATAAACCTTAATCAATCTAACCAAGAAAAAAGAAAAAAGGCACAAATAATCATGTAAAAAGATAGTCAACATCATATGTGCCAGGGAATTGCAAACCAAAATGATGCTGGTATATAAATTCTAGTTACAAAATAGAATGTTGATAATGCTGATAAGAATACGGAACAACAAGAACTCTCATTCATTGCTGGAGGGAAGGCAAAGTTGTACAGTTCTTAGAAAGACAATTTTGTGGTTTCTTACAAAGCTCAACATAATCTTACTATATGATCCAACAACTGCACTTGTAGGTATTTACCCAAAGGAGTTGAAAACTTATGTTCACACAAAATGATGCAAATATTTATAGCAGTTTTATAGTTTTATTCATAATTGCCCCAAACAGGGAACAGCATAAATATCCTTCAATAAATGAATGGATAAATGTAACGTGGCACATTCACAATGTATATACAATGAAATATTATTTGGTGATAAAAATAAATGGGCTATCAAACCACAAAAGACATAGAGGAACTTTAAATGCATATTACTCAGTAATAGAAGCCTTTTTGAAAAGGCTACTATATGATACCAACTATATTACATTCTAGAAAAAGCAAAACTTTAGAAAGAGTAAAGAAGGTCAATGGATTCCAGGGATTTGGGGTAGGGCAGAGGGATGAATATGGTGGTGAAAGTACTTTGTATGATACTGTAAAGGTGGATACATGATATGTATTTTTTCAAAACCTACAGAACTGCACAACACAAAGAGTGATCCTGTATATAAATTATGGACATTAGAAAGTAACAATGTATCAATATTGGTTCATTAATTGTAACAAAATAAAGCAAGGTGTTAAAATAGGGAAAACTATATGTGGGGAAGTTAGGATGCTCAGTACTATCTATTCAATTTTTATGTAAATTTAAAACTGTTCTAGAAAATAAATCTATTAATTAAAAATATATCTTCCTTCCACTTGACAATTCTGATTTGTGCTGCCCCGCAAGAGATGGGATATTAAACTCATTCAAAACAATAAATATCACAACTCATAGGTCCAAATTAATCTTGTTCTTTTGGCACAATTATCTGAAGGGGCAGTGACCTTTTTCCAAAGATTGCTTTAACTCTGTAGAATAAAGATATCTCTTGAAAAGTTGTTTTTAGAACTCATTTACAAGTCGTATCATAAGCTTTTGTTTGTACTGCTTCACATTCTTTCAGCCTACCTCTCATTTTAGCTGCATCTGTAGTGGACAGTTCCATGTGAACTCAGGGGCACGTGGACAGCACCCCACTTGAAGCTCTCATGCTTTTTTCAAAGCTGCGGGAGTCTACTCAGCCACCAAGGAAGGTGACCCAGAAATATAGAGAATTGAACAATTTGAGGAAGCTACCTTCACCAATGGGACAGAGGTCAGTGGAAAAATGCTCCAGCTTTCTGTTTCTTGGCTGAAAAATTCTGGGAAGTATTCTGTACATGTCTCACAATCCCAGTAAATTTGAGATCCTAATGTTCCCAATAGTGACCTTGAGAAAGTACTCTTATATTTACTTTTCTCTTCCCTACTTTACCACTCCCTCATTCATGATTCTAGAGATCATCTCTTAAATAAACTACTTGGACTCTAGTTTTTGTCTCTGGATTTGCTTTCAGGAGCAAGAAAACTAAAACACAAATTATATAAATAATGATTCCAGGAAACAGAATAACTATGATCATACATTTTGAAAATGTCTTCGTGGAACAAAACTACAAACTGGTTAGAGAAAAGGCATGCTAAGGACACTGTTAAGCAATGCTTTAACTGGTGTTTCAGAATAGAGAACTAAAACATGTAGAATAAGATAATGACTTACCAAACGACCAACAATGAGAAAGTCTTGCCCTGCCTCTCACAGAACTATCAAGAGCTTAATACTTGTATCTGAACCTACTCAACATCCTTCATAGCCCCATCTGTCTCCGTGGCTTCATTGAAGAGAATGGAGGACATTTATCAGATCTTTGAGAATTGATCAAGTACCAAGATAGATCAAGTACCAAGATAGACCTGAGGAGTTAAAGAGTAAAGTGTGAAATGGGTTTGGCAAGAGCAGCTTCGATCTGGCGTGTGGCACCCAAAATAACATTGTGGGCATCTCCACAGGCATGGCCGCAAGTTATCTATAGAGAAGGGAAATATGAGTGAACAGATTTGAAAATAGCTAAATTGCATCCAGCAGGTGTAAAAATGAATAACAGTATATCTACCTGGGGTGGTTTCAAAAATATTCTCCAGAAATTCTTCAACATGCCTCTCTCTGAAAGGAGAAACCTCTTTCTCTCTCTCTTTGAGTATGTGATGGATGTGTCATTATGTGACTTCTGAGACCAGGTTGTACATAGCAAATTATCTCTTCCTTTCTTTCTTTCTCTTTCTCTTTCTCTCTCTCTCTCAAATCTAAACACAAGATTCTTTTTCTGAAGGAAGGTAGCTTCCATGTCATGTAGGCACTCAAGCAGCACTAGAGGCCCATGTGACCATGAACTGATTCTTTACACTAATAACCATGTGAATGAGCCATTTTGGAAGTAGAATATCCAGCCCCAGTCAAACCTTCAGATGACATGGTCTTTAGTTAACATCCTGATTTTCAGCTTCATAAGCAACTCTTAGCTAAACCACCAACTAATCTGTTTGTGATACTAATAGTCATGCCTAAGAAATTAAAGTATAAACTTCTAAAAAGGCACACTAGAGCCTTCACAATCTGATTTTTATTTTCCTACTTGGTTTTCTTCCTCATGCAGTCTTTCTAATCATAGGGTTCAGTTTTCTGGTCTCTCACCACACCAGTTTTCCTCACACCCAGCATATGTTCTGTTCTCTGCCTGTTGGTATCTATTCATCTTGTTTTGAGTCTGTTTATTTGGTAAACACTTGCTTATTACTTACGCCTCAGCTCAAGTGTTGTCCTCTCTCGGAACGTTTTATCCTGATTTCTTCAGTAGGATTTAAGGGATCATTCCTCATGCTTTTAGGACTCTTACTATATTCAATATGAGATAAATACCCTTGCCTCTCCACCCATCAGTATGTTTTCTCTTCTTTTTTACAGTTCAAGCACCTATTATAGTATTTCATAAGTGAAGGTGTGCCATTTTAAAATTCAATAACTGAATGAACAAATATCATGGTAGTAAACTTTTTCCAATTAAATGGCAAACATAAGAAAGTTGAGACTCTAACCCAATTGTGTTTTTTTTTGTAAATATAGATTCAACAAACATGTAGGAGCACTTTTCACGTGACATGCATGATGCTTGGTATTTCTCTCTATATTGTCTTGTTAAGTCTTCATAATACCCCATGGCAAGGCATAGGTTTAATTATCTCCATTTGCTTATAGTTTAGGTGGAGCCAGGATTCAAACTCTACTGTCCAAGCTGAGGACTCTTCCTCCACATTCCTGCAGCACTATTTAGGTAATAATAACAACTATATCAGGCAAAATTCTTTAGGAACTAAAAAGCATGAATTGGGGTCATGTCCTATTACATCCTAGAAAAATATTTTTCAGTGTTTGTTTTATAGACATTTCAATAAACACTGCATGTGAAGTAGTACTTAATAAACACTCATGTCCTGACCAGTTTTCTTCTGCTGGGGGATCTTGAGCTTCAAAGCCAAGAGGCATGAAAGAAAATCAGCAAAGCACTTTATGACACCATCCTGGTGAGCCAGTAACTCAAAGAAAGGTAATTATTAGAATCATCAGAAAGTGTTCTCAGCCTTAATGAAAGCTTTTCCTTGGGGAAGCTCTTGGTGGTAGTTATTCACACAAATTATTTCTCAGGAGTCCTCGGCAGATTGACTAGACCAATTTTCAATTAAACTGCAGTGCTTTCCAAATGGTAGAAGAATGAAAGACATTTTTAAAAAGAGCAGTTTCCTATCTAATAAATAGCTACCTGCCATGGTATAAATTGTAATAGTAGCTGTGGCATTGGACATCAAAAAGTAAACTGCAGTTTGTGATGTTCACAAATTCTCAGTGTGAATGCTGCCAGCTTACTTTTTCTTTTTTAGAAGCATCAAGCAGTGGCAGGTCATAAAAAACACTACCTCAGCTGTTGATTCCATATTAGACTGTGGGCACATCTAAAATAAGGCTAGTCACCTTCTCAAGAATTACGAGTCAGATCTCTCTTTAGGTTTTCTCTACATTTATGTGTACTAGCGTGTTATTGGTGGACATTGATGTGAAATTTAATAATGAAATCATAGCCAAAGCCTCTGTGAATATAACTGATACACCTGGTATGTATTTCCATAGCTTATTTTCTGTGTGTACCTTTAATGGAACCTAATATATCATGAAGTTTCGATATGATGATTTTAAAAGGCTAAGATTTCCTTGAAGTCAGAGACTGTGCTTTAATATTTTCTGTTTTCTTAAAGCTTGAATGAATGAATGAAATAATGGAATATGTATAATCACATTTCAGATCATTTATGGTAAATATTTGTTTATGCCTGCCTGACATCCTTTCCCTCTCTTCTGGTAATATCACTGTCATTATCCTGTAAGAAACTGCCCCTTCTTTACTCTCGGTTTACGTAGTTTTGGGTATAAGATGGGGTGGAAAGATGACGTTAACTCCAACTGTAAAAATTAGCAAAACTGTATATTTCCTACGTTTGGCCCAGCAATTCGTGGATAAGCTTATAAACAAAATTGGTTCTATTAGAGTGAAACTTGAAACTTTTGCTGGGCTCACTGAGAAATTGGCACCCATTCCCAAAATTGTGCCATTTACAGCTTTGTAATGAGCCATTTACATGAACCAATACATGCTCAATTGCTTGACCAGTTTGAGTTGAGTTTGTCTTTGACTCCAGTTCTGTTTCTACCAAAGTTTTGTAAATCTTTCAGATTAGATTCCAGTGTAGTGTTGTGATGCTGGAATAGTAAGGGGGGCTAATTAGCCTCAGCCATATTTTTTCCAGAAGTTTGGTGTGTGTCAAGTGGTTAATAAACAAACAAAGAAGTAAGTAGGTAACCAGATAGACAGGTAGGTAGATGGATAGATACATACATACATAATCTTTAAAAAGTCCCATAACATGGACCGTACAATATGACCATTTAACCACATGCTCCTGCATCTATCTCATTCCATGTGGACTCTTAGAGGTAATCTTCTTACACTCAATATGACACTGAAACACTAAGTCTCTTGAACTCCTTCAGAGTATTGCATTACACGTGGACCAGCATTTCCTATCAACAAGCCAAGTTACATATTCTATTGGCTAGAGAAAAAAAGGCTGACACTTCCTAAGGCTCATCTCAACTCCACCCGAGACTATAACTGTGAGTAATTAGTCATTTTTGATGCTGAATTTCATCATCTATATAGGGAGAAGATTTAGCTGTTAAAAGTATAACAAGAAATAGAAGGCTGAATAAGACAGTCCTTTTGGTGTTAAAACTCCAGAGGTAATTTCGTTTTTATTATTTTATTAAGGAGTGTGGACATGGAACAAAATACTGAAGACTTCAGTGAAAAGCCTCCCGGCTTTGCCTCAAAATGAACCAGATATTCTAGGATACAGTTACAACTAGTGGTATTATATATCAGCATTTGAAGGGAGTGACTGAGGAGATAGAATAAAGTGCTGAGCAAAGGAAATCCAGACTGGTTTTAAATGTGACAAAAGATTTTGGGTCAGCCTTGTCTGGAGAAGTAGTCAATAGAAGAATTACAAGAAAAAGCTGAAAGATCTCTACATTGGTCAATATCAGATTTAGAAAACACATAATTTTAGGACTTAAGGCCACAAACACAGTTATCTTTATTGAAATGTATTCAAAACAAGGTTTGAGTATCATCCTTTCTGTAAGAGCCTATCTATGGAAATTGGGAAAGACATAAAACTTTGGATTCTGTGAAGTGAAAATAAAAATAAAATTTTCATCATATAGTCACTTGTTAAAATAAATTATATGATAATAATTATCATAGTTCACAGTAACTTTATTTATACTTACTACAGTATAGGCCAAGCATTGTGCTAAGGGCCAGTATATGATCCTACTTATTTCTCAGTATAATCCAGGGAAGTAGACTATGATTATTTACATTTTATAGAAAGGAGAAATGGGGTGTGTGCCAGCTGCCCAGAGAACTGAGGCACCTTGCCTAAGTTCTACAGCTAGTAAGTGATAAAACAAGTTTTGCACTGAGGCAATGTATTGCAGAATTTGGCAAGGATTTTATGAGTGTCTCTGTATTGTTTTTCTCCCAGAGCAGACAGTAACAACTTAATAAATCAGAGTTGAAACTGAATAATGCACACACTCAAATTAGGGAAGATGATTGAAGATTACCCAAATGGGAATAAAATGTAGTTCCTGGCCCAATTTTTATAAATGTAGTGCTGGTTTAAGATCTAGGTGCCTTGCTTGAGAGCCAGTGCTAGATCTGTTTTTCTTTCTTTGTCTGTGTTGGCTTTTTGGCCTGACTCTCCAAAATGGTAGCTCCCTCATCTCCTGCTTCTTCAGTTTGAGGCAGAATTGGGAGTGAATTTATTCAGCAATATTTAACATTTTCTGAGTTTCTTAAACTATGATGTCTCCAAAGGAACCATTTTGAATTGCCAGTTTACTGTGATTTTCTCTGTATCCAGCAAAGGACCCTGGACATTGGATACTAACTGCGTGTTTGCATGGGTTTTGACTCATCTGGTACGTGAACATATAAACAATGGCCTAGATCTATATTCAAAACTTCTTGAGGTCTTAAAGCTGTTAAAGTATTAAACAAAAGGATAGCAAGAGAGAAGTAGCTTTACCAGATGATAAACATATTATAAAATAATTCTCAAGAGTATGAACAGACAGACAAATCAACAGAACAGAGAACAAAGTTCAGAAATAGACACAAATAAATGAAATAATTTAGTAGATTATAATGATGCTCAATCCATAGGGAAAAGATGAATTATTCACGTAAATAGTTGCAGAAGAAATGCAAAGCTATATAAGACAATAAACTTGCAACCATACTTATGCCTTATACCAGATGAATTCCAAATAGATAAAATATTTAAATATAAAGGTTCATATGTTTAAAAATGGTCAGAATTTTTGGTACAGTGGTGAGCATAACTGCCTTCCAAATGTTTAAAAATGAAAAAATTAAAAAAGTCCTAGTTTGGATAGCTCTTTCTAGCTGAAACATAAAATTTGAAAGCCATAAAGAAAAAATTTGATAAATTCACCTTCATATATTTTTTTAATACTTATTTAGTTATAACTGACATACAATATTGTGTTGGTTTCAGGTACACAACATAGTAAGTGATTCAACATTTACATACTTTACAAAGCGATCACCATAATGAGTCTAGTAACCATCTGTCACTATACACAGTTATTATAATATTATTGACTCTATTCCCTGTGCTGTACATTATATCCCCATGACTTACTTTATAACTGGTAGTTTGTACTTCTTAATCTCCTTTCCCTTTTCTGCTCATGCCTCAACCCTGTACCCCTCTCATTTCTGATAAGGGGTTAATATCTAAAGTATATAAAAAAAACTCATACAACTCAATATAAAAATCAAACAATTGAATTAAAACTAGGCAGAGCACCTGAGTAGACATTTCTTTAAAGAAGACATGCAGACATATAAAAATATGTTCAAAATCACTAATCATCAGTGAAATACAAATCAAAACCATAATGAGATATCACCTTACACCTATCAGAATAGCTGTTATTAAAAAGACAACAAATAACAAGTGTTGGTGAAGATGTGGGGCAAAAAGAACCATTGTGCACTGTTAGGATTATAAACTAATGCAGCTACTATAAAAAACTGTAATGAGATTCCTTCAAAAATTAAAAATAGAACTACAATATGACCTAGAAATTCCACTTCTGGGTATTTATTTGAAGAAAACAAAAACAATTCAAAAAGGTATACATACCCTTATCTTCATTGCAACATTGTTTATAATAGCCAACATATGAAAGCAACCTAGGTAGAAAAATGAATAAAGCAAACTGATAGATGAATGAATAAAGTAGTGGTACATATATACAATGGAATATTACTCAGCCATGAAAATAAATGAAATCTTGTCATTTGAGACAACATGGATGGACCTAGAGGATATTATACTAAATGAAATAAATTAGTCAGAGAAAGATAAATACCATATGATCTCACTTACATGTGGAATGTAAAAAACAGAAGTCTTCCAAACTTGTGAGTTCCAGACCTCCTGTTGTGGTGGCAGCAGCAGTGGCTCGAATGCTGGCTTCAGGTGCTCCAGGGGCCTGAGTGTGAAGTTCTTGAGAGCACTGCATACCATCACTTTCCTTTTCCTTCAGCCTAGATGTGTAGTGACTTCTTGCAGTTACTAATATCTTTCCCCTTTTACTTCTTTAGACCACATATTACTTCGGTAAGCAATGTCCTGTATTACAATCCCACTAATTATTTAATTTAGAGTTTTCTTTTTCCTTCCTGACATATACAGAGTAAAAGAGTTTTTAAGAGATTTGTTATTTATAAACTGAAGAAGATTTAAGGGCATGTTCCTTTTTGAAATCAGATCAGGATGTCATAGAAAAGGAACCATGTACAATAAAAAAGTGCTACATAGTGATAAAAAATAGTACAGTAATATAATATAGTAATAATTTAAACCACCATGGAAACCCAGCAGAAAAGCAAGATAAAGCACCAACTCATCCTGGAAATTGATAAATAAAGGTAAAAGATCAAGCAGTTAGTCTTTCTTTCCTGTATGAACTGTGTTTCACGATACCCAAATACCTACTGAAGGAAAATTCTTCAATAAAAGAATCATAGCTAATACACGCAGGACAAATGGTAGAATTATAAAAATCACTATTTTGTAATACCTAATGAAATAATGGATCTAGGTAACAATCAACAGTGGTTGTTAAAACTGTTAGGCGAATATTTAATGAAAAATGATAATGAATGGATCTTAGTTGATAGCACCTGAGCCCTGTAATGAATCTTAATGTCACCAAAAGACCAAATGGAGATCACGTGCCACAGATTGTAAAGCATAGACTTTACATAGTGTCACCTGTAAAATATTTCTGAAAAAGAATTTGATCTAATTAAGCCTGAAGATATAAGTATTAATCTTAAGAAAAAAAGAGGGAGACAGAAGAATATGCTAATTTATACTGCAAAGATATAAAGTCAAATCCAGAATATAAAAAAATCTACAGATTTTTTCCCCTAAAGTAAATAAAATTTTAAAAAGTATTCCTTTAAGGGTTGGCTGGTTAGCTCAGCAGTAGAGCGTAGGCTTGGTGTGGGGAACTCCCAGGTTCGTTGCCGGGTCGGGGCACACAATAGAAACACCCATCTGCTTCTCCAGCCCTCCCCCTTCTTTCTCTCTCTTTTTACCCCTCTTGCAGCCATGGCTTGGTTTGAGCAAGTTGGCCCTAGACACTGAGGATGGCTCCATGGCCTCACACGTGCTAGCTTGGTTGCTGAGCAGCAAAGCAGTGGCCCCAGATGGGCAGAGCATCACCTGGTAGGGGACTTGTCAGGTGGATTCCGGTGGGGGCACATGCGGGAGTCTGTCTTTGCCTCCCTGCCTCTCACTTAATTAAAAAAGAAAAAGAAAAAAAAAAGAACAATTAAGTAGATGCAATATGTGGTCTTTTTTGAGTGTAAAAAGACAGCTCTTGAAACAGTTGGGAAAATTTAACATAGCAATTTATTAGATGATATTAAGGAACTATTGTTAATTGTGTTGATTATAATAATTTTATTTGTGTGTGTGTATTTTTAAAATTCCTTTTTGTAAAAGGTATGAAGTGTTTATGGGTGAGATGAGGTAATGATAGGGTTGATAATGGAATATACAAAATATCCTTAATTTATAATTATTGTAGCAGTCATCCTGACATGCTTCATTACTTGTAAATTAATATAAAATCTATTTTAAATTTTTACCAGCACTTCAAATGAAAAAAAAAAAGCTTTTGGAGTGGGTATAGGTGAAACAAGAATAGAAGATTGGTTACAGTTGTAGCTATGTGATGCATATATGGGGGTTCACTATTCCATTTTTGCATAAAATTTCCCTAATAAACAGTTAAATTTTTCTTTTACAAAATATTTTTAAAAACAAGAGACTTGTGCTTGTTTATTTGTTTTAAAATTTCCATTAACAGCAAATGTCCATATTTTTTGAATACTTAAAACCACAGCAAATATTCTGACTTCTTATTCCAGTAAGTTTGAGTTTCAAGTTCAAGCTGAGAAACCCTGCACTACTCCAAAGACATGTCATGATAGATAATGCATATGGAGGACATTTAAAGAGCACAGTTATTTTAAAAAATAGATGGGCAATGGACCTGAAGTGGAACATAACAGAAAAACTAATGTGAGAGGCACTGAAGCTGTAGGCCTTTTAGAGTTTGGTTGTTTACACAAGGAATACAAGACAAATATTTGTTTACCAGCTTGCCACTTCAATTAGCTTCTTGGAGACAGTGTACCATATGTCTTCATTTTTTTATGCCTAGAAAAGTACTTGGAATGTTTCAGGCAAAAATTGAGTATATAATGAGCAAGTAAAAAGGGTGAGGAAAAGGATGGCAAATGAGATCAGAAATAAGCTTAATTAAAAGAAAAATGTAAGATAAATTTGTACAAGCACTAAATTGATGTGTGTTGTTATTCTTCTGTTACAGGAAACCAGTAGAAAAAAATCTTCTCCATGGGACTCAAGAATCCCTATGTAATGACTTTCTTTTCTTCTCATAGGAAGAAAAAGATAGATTGTACCCATGATTTACTTCTTTAAAGCCAAGTACCAACAAGCCGCATACCTTTTTCAAAAGGAAAGACTGTATGTCTGTAAGGAGGGAGGAGAATATGAAACACCCACAGATGTCCACTTAAAACATCTTTGTTTAGAAATCCTGCTCATTTACTGTTGAGATACACATAAATGCATGTGTGTATGTGCAAAGAAATTAGAAACTCATCCCTGTATCATGGATAAGGCAAAAATATCCTTATTAAATGACATGGACACACAATTTCTGCCACAGTAAAGATCTAAAAGAGATAAAATTTTACCCCCATTTTCTGGGAACTGTTCTACAACTTTTTGTATAAGGACTTGTCTGGACATTGCTAGCAAACTCCTATGCTCCCCTTTTTCACCACACAAGTTATATCATTTCCAAGGTATAGGACTGTAGGGGTATCAAACAGGGCTTTGGAAGGATATAATTGTTGTAAAAAATGTCTGGATATTACTTACAGCATATGATACAGATTAAAGAGAGTAAAGTTATTTCTATCTCATTTCTATTGAAAGGGTCAAATTATGGTCTAGCCAGAGAGCATAGGTAGCCAAGTAATGGCAGGCCCTACTAAACCACCTCATGCTAAACTGCTTAAATGTTGTGAATATGGCTTATAAATATGGGTAAATTTCAGCCTTCATATATCACATAAGTGGACAATTGCTGGGTAATACAAAGGAAAAGTCATTATTTCCTAAGAGGGCTTCTTCTAATTTATAATGAGAGAAGAACTATGGCTTTTTGTATTTGTTGCTAATTTTAATTAATAAAAATACTAACATCTATATTTATGATATTTTGTATAAATGAAGTGGAAAAATCTTTGGATGGAAAATTAAGTTCTAGTGCCAATTCTGATTGGCCAGCTGTGTGTTTTTGAGAAAGGCACTTAATTCCTTGACCCTTAGATTTCTTTTACCTATAAAATGAAAGACTTGGCCAAGGCTCAACCAGATAGTCTTTAAAGATACTTTCAGCTCTGCCATATGACTTTAGACTCTCTAATGTATATGCATAAGTTACATAAACATTTTAGAAGGCACGTAGACATGTAGAGATGTTAATAAATTATAATATTGAGAATTCTGGGCACATATTATTGTGTGAAATAATATAAATAATATGAGAAAGAATATTAAATAGTGTTTTCTTTATGTTTATTTTCCCTGATGTTCATAAAATGATCCAATTTAAAAACTATGGAAATAGAGAAGCTGAGGAAATTTATCACCAGAAGACCTCTAATGCATGGAATACTCAAGGGGGTTATTCTACCTAAAACAAAGAACAAAAGGTTACAAAATTACAAGTAATATCAATAAATTTACAGCATAAACAGAGATAATTTGTGAAAACAGAAACATAAAAGGGGAGAGAGTAAAGGTCTAAATTTGCAAAGGAGGGATGGATGCATTCAAAAGAAAAAGGATGACTGTATATATAAAACTGCCTTTTTAAAAATAAACTTAGTGATAATGCAGACCAAAAACACCTCAAACTGAGACACATATTTAAAAAAAGAAGAAGAAAGCGATATGAAATACCGCCAAACAAAAACAACAGAAAGAAAACACAAAGAACCAATGAAGGCACAGAGCTACAAGAAAACAAAAGAAAAAATGGCTATAGAAAATCCTCATACAACAATATACCCTAATGTAAATGTTCTGAATTCACCGATAAAAAGACACAGAGTACCAGACTGGATTGAAAAACAAAACCCAACCATATGCTGCTTTTAGAAACACAACTAAGCTGCAAAGACAAAGACAGACTTAAAATGAAAGGGTGGAAAATGATTCTCCAAAAAAATAACATCCACAGAAAAAGGTGTAACCATACATATATCTGACAAAATAGATTTCCAGATAATAAATGTAAC
Organism: Saccopteryx leptura; assembly: GCF_036850995.1. Classification (NCBI taxonomy): domain Eukaryota; kingdom Metazoa; phylum Chordata; class Mammalia; order Chiroptera; family Emballonuridae; genus Saccopteryx; species Saccopteryx leptura. The sequence goes on along the minus strand of NC_089510.1, from coordinate 74,166,968 downwards.
AAAAGACAAAAATAGACATTTTATAATGATAAAAGATACACCTCATCAAGAAGACATAACACTTCTCAATATATATGCACCCAAAGAGGGGCAACCAAAATATATAAAGCAACAACTAACAAAATTAAAGGAAGGAACTAATAAAAACATAATCATAGTTAAAAATCTAAATATTCCATTGATAGCTCTAGATAGATCATCCAGATAGAAAATCAATAGAGAACTACCAGCTTTAAATAACACATTAAATCAAATAAACATAATTGACATTCACGAGCCTTTTATTTCAGAATATCAGATTATACATTCTTCTCCAGTGCACAGGGAATCTTATCAAAAATAGACCATACATTGAAACACAAAACTAGTCTCAACAAATTTAAGAGGACTGAAATCATAACAAGTATATTCTGACCACATTGCTTTAAAATTAAAAATCAATTGCAGCCTGACCAGGCGGTGGCACAGTAGATAGAGCATAGGACTGGGATGCAAAGGACCCAAGTTTGAGACCCCAAAGTTGCCAGCTTGAGCACGGGTTCATCTGGTTTGAGCAAAGGTCACCAGCTTGAACCCAAAGTCTCTGGCTGGACAAGGGGTTACTTGGTCTGCTGAAGGCCCACGGTCAAGGCACATATAAAAAAGCAATAAATAAACAACTAAGGTATCACAAAAAAAACCTGATGATTGATGCTTCTCATTTCTCTCCGTTCCTGTCTGTCTGTCCCTATCTATCCCTCCGACTCTTTCTCTGTCTCTGTAAAAAAAAAAAAAAAAAAAAAAAAAAAAAAAAAAAAAAAAAACAGAACAAAAAACAATTGCAAAAAGGAAGTAAGTAAACGTATAAATATGTGGAGGTTAAACAACGTACAACTAAAAATGACTGGACAAGAGAAATAAAAGGTAATATCAAAAGATATATAGAGACAAATGAGAATGATAATACAATATATCAAAACTTCTGGGATGCAGCAAAAGCAGAAATAAGGGGAAGCTTATATCATTACAGGACTAGCTCAAAAAAAGAGAGAGAAATTCCAAGAAAACAACCTAAAATTACACCTAAAAGAACTAGAGGAAAAAGAACAAAAGCAATCCAACATCAACAGAAAGAATAAATAATAAAACTTAGAGCAGAAATAAATAAAATAGAGAAAAAAAGCTATACAAAAATTAATACAATAAAGAGCTGGGTTTTTATGTTAAAGATTAATAAAATAGACAAATACCTGGCTAGCCTCACTAAGAAAAAAGAAAAAAAACTTACATAAATAAAATCAGAAAAGAAAGAGAAGTTACCACAGATATCACAGATATACAAAAGATCATACTAGAATAGTTTAAAAGACTGTATGTCACTAACCTAGAAGAAAGGGATAAGGTCCTAGAAATATATAACCTTCCTAGTCTGTGTCATGAAGAATTGGAAAATCTAAATAGACCAATAAATAGTGATGATATAAAACAACCACCAAAAACCTCCCCCAAATAAATTTCAAGAGCAGACAGCCTCACTGGTGAATTCCGCCAAATGTTCAAATAATATTTGGTACCCATTGTTCTCAAATTCTTCCAAAAAATTAGAGGCAATCCTTTCTAACACATTTTATCAGGCCAATTTAACCCTGATACCAAAACTTGGCAGGATAACACACACAAAAAGGAAAATGACAGACCAATATCTCTGATGAATACAGACACAAAAATCCTAAACAAATTAAATACAACAGACCATTAAAAAAATAATATGTCAGGATCAAGTGGGGTTTTTTTAGGGGCACAGGGATGGTTCAACATATGCTGCAAGTCAAACATTAACAAAACAGAGGATAAAATTATATAATCATATCAATAGATGCAGAAAAAGTATTTGGTAAGTTACAACACCAATTTAAGATTAAAACAATAAAATGGATATAGAATAAAACTACCTCAACATAATAAAGGCCATATAAGATAAACCCTCAGCTAATTTCATAATCAATGTTAAAAAACTGAAAGCTTTTCCTCTAAAATCAGGAACAAGACAAGGACACCCACTCTCACTACTCTTATTCAACATGGTTCGGGAAGGCCTAGGCAGAGCAATCAGACAAGAAAAAGAAAGAAAAGGCATTCAAATTCAGGAGAAAAAAACTAAAAGTGTCACTTTTTGCAGATGGCATGGTTCTGTATACAGGGAACCCTAAAGACTTCATCAAAAAACTATTAGAGCCTGACCAGGCGGTGGCGCAGTGGATAGAGCATCAGACTGGGATGCAGAGGACCCAGGTTCAAGACTCCAAGGTCGCCAGCTTGAGCGTGGGCTCATCTGGTTTGAGCAAAAGCCCACCAGCTTGAACCCAAGGTTGCTGGCTCCAGCAAGGGGTTACTTGGTCTGCTGAAGGCCTGCGGTCAAGGCACATATGAGAAAGCAATCAATGAACAACTAAGGTGTTGCAACCCACAATGAAAAACTAATGATAGATGCTTCTCATCTCTCTCCGTTCCTGTCTGTCTGTCCCTGTCTGTCCCTCTCTCTGACTCACTCTCTGTCTCTGTTTAAAAAATAAATAAAAAAGCAAAAAACTATTAGAAGGCCCTGGCCAGTTGGCTCAGTGGTAGAGTGTCAGCCTGCAGAAGTCCCGGGTTCGATTTCCAGCCAGGGCACACAGGAGAAGCACCCATCTGCTTCTCCACCCCTCCCCTTCTCCTTCCTTTCTGTCTCTCTCTTCCCCTCCCGCAGCCGAGGCTCCATTGGAGCAAAGTTGGCCCGGGTGCTGAGGATGGCTCCATGGCCTCTGCCTCAGGCGCTAGAATGGCTCTGGTTGCAGCAGAGCAACGCCCCAGAAGGGCAGAGCATCGCCCCCAGGTGGGCGTGCCAGGTGGATCCCGGTCGGGCGCATGCGGGAGTCTATCTGACTGCCTCCCTCTTTCCAACTTCAGAAAAACACAGAAAATAAAAACAAAAAACCCACAAAACTATTAGAAACAGTAAATAAATACAGTAAAGTTGCAGGATACAAAATATGTACAAAAATCCACTGCTTTTCTCTATACTAACAATAAAATTTCAGAAAAAGAAAATTTTAAAAATCATTTTTGTAACTGCAACCAAAAGAATAAAGTACTGAGAATAACCTCAACAAAGACATGAAGCACATATACTGAAAGCTACATAGCATATTAAAAGAGATTGAAAAAATATGCCTGACCTGTGGTGGCACAGTGGATAAAGTGTCGACCTGGAAATGCTGAGGTCGCCGGTTCAAATCCCTGGGCTTGCCTGGTCAAGGCACATATGGGAGTTGATGCTTCCAGCTCCTCCCCCTCTCTCTCTGTCTCTCCTCTCTCTCTCTCTCTCTCTCTCTCTCTCCCCCTCTCCTCTCTAAAATGAATAAATAAAAAATTTAAAAAAAAAAAAAGAAAAAATATGATGAAATGGAAAGATATTCCATATTCATGGGTTGGAAAAATAATCATATTTAAAATGGCTGTATTATCTAAAGTAATATACAGATTTAATGCAAGCCCTGTCAAACTCACAATGGAATGTTTTAAAGAAATAGAACAAAATATTATTAGATTTGTATGGAACCACAAAAGACCCCAAATAGCCAAAGCATTCCTGAAACAACCCCCCCCAAACTGAAAGTATCACACTACCTAACTTCAAATTACACTACAGAGCTATAATATTAAAACAGCAGAAATACAGGCATACAACCAATGGAACAGAATTGAGAACTCAGAAATAAAACCACATGTATATGAGCAAATAATTTTTGACAAAGAAACCAAAAACACAGAATGGAGAAAAGAGAGTCTCTTCAATAAATGGTGCTGTGAAAATTGAAAAACCACATGCAAAAGAATGAAAGTTGCCTACCCCATGTACAAAAATTGATTCAAAATAGATCAAAGACCTAAATATAAGATCTGAAATAATAAATTACATAGAAGAAAACATAGGTACTAAATTTATGGACCTTGGCCATAGAGAACATTTTATGGATTTCACTCCAAAGGCAAGGGAAGTAAAGGCAAAAATAAACAGGACCATATCAAACTAAAAAGCTTCTGCACAGCAAAAAAACTGACAACAAAACACAAAGACAACCAACCAAATAAGAGCAATATTCACAAACAACAGCTCTGATAAGGGGTTAATATCCAAAATATATAAAGAACTCACAAAGCTCAACAACAAACAAACAAACAAACAAATCTAATTAAAAAATAAGGAAAGGACCTGAATAGACACTTTTCCTATGAAGACATACAAATAACAAATAAATATATGAAAAGAAGCTCATATTTTCTAGCTATTAGAGAAATGCAAATCAAAACTACAATGAGATACCACCTCACACCTGTTAGACTGGCTGTTATCAACAAGATAGGTAATAATAAATGTTGGAGAAGTTGCAGAAAAAAGGAACCCTCATTCACTGCTGGTGGGGAATGTAAACTAGTGCAGCACTATGGAAGACAGTAAGGTGATGTTTCAAAAAAAATTAAGAATAGAGTTACCATGTGACCCAACAATCACTCTAGTAGGTATCTACCTGAAAACCTCAAAAGTATTTATTTTCAAAGATACATGCACTGTGTCTGACGTGTTGTGGTACAGTGGATAAAGCAGTGACCTAGAATGCTGAGGTTGCCGGTTTGAAACCCTGGTCTTGCCTTGGTCAAGGCCCATACAAGAAGCAACTATGAATTGATAATTCCAACTCCTCCCCTCCACCTTTCTTTCTCTTTGTATCTTTCTCTCTCTCCTCTTTCTAAACTCAATAAATAAAATCTTTTTTTTAAAAAAAGGATACATGCAATCCTATGTTCATTGCAGCATTATTCACGGGGGCCAAGACATGGAAACAACCAAAATGTTTTTTGATAGATGATTGGATAAAGAAGGTGTAGTACATAGACACAACAAAATACTATTCAACCATAAAAGATGAAATACTGCCATTTGAGACAACATGCATAAACCTTTAGAATATTATGCTATGTGAAATAAGCCAGACAGAAAAGGTTAAGAATCAGATGATTTCATTCATATATGGGATATAAAACTGAAAGGAACAAAAATAAACAAACAAGAAAATCAAAAACTCATAGGCATAGAAAATAATATCATGGTTACTAGAGGGAATGGGGGAAGGGATGTAATTTAGGGTTAGGGGGTCAAATATGTGGAGACACATGATTTGATTGTGGGTGGTGGGCACACAGTATCACATATCACAGAAATGTACAACTGAAACCGATATGATCTTATTAACCTATGTCACACCATAAATTTAATAAAAATTTAAGAAAAATTTCAAAAAATAAATAAAGGCTATGGAAGATAGAAAATTGTAAATGTTAAGTATATTTGCAAAAAACTTAAGTATTCTAAATATGACACAAAGGAACTCAATTTTAACTAAAAGTCATTTACCAGCAAGAACTTTCTGAACAATAATAACTACATTACTATATATATTTATATTTGTAATCAACCGCTACTCTTTCTTTATAGAGGAGATATAGCTGACAACCAAAGTGATTATAAACAGGTGTGGTAGTGTGTGATTGTGTGCATATATGTGTGCACAAGTATATATATGTTCTTAATCCTTCTGTTACATTCCAGCAGTTGGAAATACAAACCTCACAAATCTGGATACTGTTATTAATATATAATCTTAAGAAATTGCTATCAGAATTCCTAGTGTCTGCAGATACTGTCTTAAGATGTGAATAAAGACACCCATTTATAACTTGTCACCTCCTTTTGGCACTTCATAATTTTAACTTTAAAGTCTAGTGACACGGCTCCCTCTATTTTCTGTCCTTGCAAAGTTGTGCACTTGAAGTGGGAGCGGCAGTGGCAAGACGTAACAGTGATTGACATGGCATGTAATTACTTTAGGTATCAAGACTTTGGCTCTTGTTTATGGGAAATTCAGTCTTTTCAGAAAAGCATCAAGGGATATGTTGGTGGGATTGCACCAAAGTAACTGATGTGCATCAATTCTTCGTTTTGGTGTGGCACCTTAGTTGTTCATTGATTGTTTTCTCATATATGTGCCTTGACCTGGGGGGTTACAGCAGAGCGAGTGACCTCTTGCTTAAGCCAGTGACCTTGGGCTCAAGCCGGCGACCTTGGGCTCAAGCCAGCAACCTCGGGCTTCAAGCCAGCAATCTTTGGTCTCAAGTCAATGACCATGGGGTCATGTCTATGATCCTATGCTCAAGCCAGGGATCCCACATTCAAGCTGGTAAGCCTGTGCTCAAGCTGGCGACCTTGAGGTTTTGAACCTGGATCTTCTGTGTTCCAATCAGTTGCTCTACTTACTGCACCACCGCCTGGTAAGGTTAAGTAGAATATTTTTTAAATTGCTACTTAAAACTTTGTTTTATTAAAGAAGGAAAGTCATAGAAAAAAGGACATATTGTATTATAAGTTAAATTTTTTTGAAATAATAATAGGCAGTGTGGTATATTGTTGAGGTGCTGGACTAAAAGTTAAATAAACTTTTACCTGTATTGTGCTATTCTACTTTTAGCTGAGTGAGTTTGGGGAAACCATTTATCTTTCCTAGCTTTGTTTTCCTTATCTGTAAATTGAAGATAATATGATGGCTCTGCCTACCCCCTGGGGTTGTTAGAAGCCTCAATAATATATATATCTTTTGCCTGTGGTGAAGCAATTAGCTAATACAAAGGATTCTTCCTCATCATTATCAAGAAAAAATATGGTATAGCAGTACCTGTTACTATAACCACAAAAATATTTAGAAAAGTCGCATTCCCTTTTCCTGGTATCTGCTCATGAAATGTCAGTTACTCTATGTCACCAATCACAATTGTGAATTCTATACACAATTTGAAATGGTTCATGTTATATGCCAACTTGACTGGGAAAGCAGATGCTCAGATATTTGGTTAAACATTGTTTCTGAGTATGTTTGTGAGGCTGTTCCGGAAAGTTTTGCACTTAAATTGGTAGACTCAGTAAAACAGGCTGCCTTCCCCAATGTGGGTGGGCTTCAGCCAATCCACTGAGGACTAAAAAGAACAAAAGGTAGAGGAAGAGGAGAATTCTCTCCCTCTGCCTAACTGACTGAGCTGAGATGGACATCAGTCTTCTCCTGCCTTCGTTTGGGGACATAACACCACTTTCACTCTTGGTTCTGTGGTCTTCTTATTCAGACTAGAGTTTAGACCACTAGCTCTCCATATCAGGCCTTCCAAACATGGACTAGAATTTGTACTATTGGTTCTCCTGGTTCTCAGAACTTCAGACTCAGACTGGGGCTACACGACCAGCTTTCCCACATCTCCAGCTTGTGGATGGCAGATGGTGGGACTTGTCAGCTTCCGTAACTTGTGAGCCAGTTCCTTATACTAAATATCTATCTATCTATATCTATCTATCTATCTATCTATCTATCTATCTATCTATCTATCTATCTATCTATCTATCATCTATCTATCTATCATCTATCTATCATCATCATCATCTATTTACTATCTATCTATCTATCTATCTATCTATCTATCTATCTATCTATCATCTATCATCTATCATCTAACTACCCACCTACCTGCCTGTTATATTAAGGTGACCAACCTTTTTACAATGAAAAGGAGGACAAAAATAAATTGAAGAAAACAATATCGTAAATAAAAGAAGCATTTTATTCACTGCAACAATAATACACTATAATATGATATATGCATAATAAAAACATTTGTAATATTTTATATTGTAATTATGCTCACATGCCTATTAATTTTTAATAATAAATTTAAGAAAAAAGTACTTAGTAAAACTAAATATCAAACAAAACCACTAATTTGGAGTGATATTAGGGTATATTTATCATTTTCTAATTAAAAAACATCTGTTTTATACAACTACTTAATCAAAATGCATTATTAATAGATATGGTTTAAGTTTAGATTTACATTTTAAAACTCGAATTTCAGGAAAATACTTGTAAATAAAATTATATGTATTTGGAAATTATTAAATAGATAATGAATTAATAAAATATGAATTGTGCTTACTTACCTGTCTATGATTGAATATTCACTGAGAAAGAAATAATCATGAGTCTACAATGTCGTATGTGTCTGTTTCAGTAAGAAGTACATAAAGCCATTTGCATGCTTGGTATGTCGCACCCTGTCTCAAGGTCTCCCGTGCAGGGCACATGCATCTCATTATCGTGTCTTGCTGCACTGTACTGATCCTTGACAAATCGTCATGTCAAATACAAATATGTCACATCACATGCAATAGATTGACTCTGCATCGATCGAATACGGACATTTAAAGATTAGTCTTCCAATATCAAAAAGGAGGACATGTAGAAGGACATGTTTTGAGGGAGGACAGAACTTACAAAAGAAGGACTGTCCTCCCTAAAGGAGGACAATTGGTTACCTTAATATTGGTTGGTTTTTCTGAAGGACTAATACACAATTCCTTCATGTTTCTTAACTACTTATTAGAGAATAGCATAGATACACTGTAGCTTTTTTCTTAGTTAAAAATATTTGGCTGTTTTAAGGATCTGCTTTATCTAACTCCTGATAATACTTTTCAGCTTGAATACCATAGCAATGTGTGTTCCAGTTTCTTGGTCTTATAGGGATCTGGAATTTTATGTTTTTGAACTTAATGTCAAATCTTCATCTCACATACATGTTCTGCCTGCCTCATCAGAATCACATTTGTCTTCTAAAAACAGTTTCTAGATGCTGTTTCCTCATGGCTTTCTGTCCACTCTACCAATAATGCAACAGCCCTAAACTATTAATAAGAAACATGAGCTACCATATATTTTATCTTATTCCATACTCATGACCATTCAATGACACAGATGTTATTTCCAGATTTTTATAGATGAGAGCACTGTGACTTATGAAGGGTAATTAGCTTACTCAAGGATACACAGTAAACAGTGGAACTAGGAATTGAGTCAAAGCCACCCAACAGCAAAGTCTGTGTGGGCCCAGTGACGAGGCACATCTTCTGCTCCCATATCTTCTTTCTTTCCTTGGTTGCATATTTTTTGATCATCCAAGCAACTTATATACTGGGTAGATGAGTTCCTCTGGTATTTTATGCAACATTTTCAAAACAACTCAGATATATATATATATATATATATCATATATATATATGATATATATGTATATGTATATATGTGTGTGTATATATATGATATATATGTATATGTATATATGTGTGTGTGTATATATATATATATGATGACCATTTTTTGCCTGTCAGAATTTCTTCTTTTATTCTGAAAGGATTTTATCAAACTTGATAAGATTGCTATATTCTATTGATATAAATCCTTACTGCCTCCTGTAATATGATCATAGTCCTGGGGGCTGGCTCCTAGGGACAGAGCTTTATAGTCCCTAAATTTCCAGGGAAAGATTTACTACGTGGTGGACTTAATAGGTGCAGGGCATTTCACAGCTCTTCCACCTCAAATGGTATTTCTTAGCACAGTGGGTTTCCCATTAGTATTGCTACAAATAGTAATTCTTCCTCAGAGTCAAAAAAGATTTGTGGAAACAAGTATTTTCAAATTAAATCTTATTTGCAGTTTCTGCTCAGCATAAATCAGGCTAACTTGATAAGTGCCTTTGACATGTTGGGGAATCATTAAATTTAATTTCCATGTACAGAATAGAAATGAAACACCATTTCTGCAGCTTTGCAGTGGCCGGCATTATTGTGCTGCCTTCCTGTTCTCAGAAGGGAAAGAAAATAGAATTCTAAGATAAGAGTGCATTCCACAAAGTTGTAGGAGAAAACATTCTAGAATAATATAGTCTTTGCTGATATGACAGCTTTTATTTTAGTCTTTAGGGATTAAAAGTAGGAATGTACTTGATGGATTTTTTTTCTTTTGAAAAGGTGAAAAGATAATTTGACCTACTTACTATCAAAATGTTCTTCAAAAATTCACTGGTCTTTAAAGAACAGACTAGGGAGGAAAGCCATAGAATCAGATATTCCAAACAGTCAACAAACTACTGGAATAGAGTGGCCTCTTTACTATCATTAGACTTGTTAGTATTATTAAAAATACCTAAAATAGCTCAATGTGGTTTTTTTAACATTTTAAATTTATTTATTCATTGTAGAGAGGAGAAAGAGAAGGAGAGAGAGAGAGATAGAGAGAAGGGGGAGGAGCAGAAAGCATCAACTCTCATATGTGCCTTGACAGGCAGGCCCAGGGTTTCAAACTGGCGACCTCAGTGTTTCCAGATCGATGCTTTATCCACTGTGCTACCACAGGTCAGGCCAATGTGTTTAGAATCTCTTATGAACTGGAGTCTGTGCTGAATTGTGTCTTAAATTTCCCAATTATTCAATGAGATAGTCTTGTTGTTATATTTATTTATAGTTGAGGGATTTGAACCTCAGAGCAGAAAAACAATTTTTCTGATGTCACATAGACAGTAATGGACTAAACAGGGATTTGGCTTTAGAATCAGGATATCTCCAAAGCCTGTGCTTTTTAATTTAATTTATTTTATTTTTTTGAGAAAGAGAGAGGCAGGAAGGGAGAGAGATGAAAAACATCAGCTCGTAGTTGTGGCACTTCAGTTGTTCATTGATTGCTTTCTCATACGTGCCTTGTTCAGGGGACTCCAGCAGAGCCAGTGACCCCTTGCTCAAGCCAGCGACCTTGAGCTTCAAGCTAGCAACGTTTGGGCTCAAGTCAGTGACCATGGGATCATGTCTATGATCCTATGCTTGAGCCGGCCACCCCGTCCATGCTCAAGCTGGACTCAAGCCGGATGATCCCACCTTCAAGCCAGTGAACTCAGGATTTCAAACCCGGGACCTCAGTGTCCCAGATTGACATTCTATCCACTGTGCCATCACCAGTCAGATGTATGTGCTCTTTCTAACACATAATTAAGAACACAGTTTCAAAATACCTACTTGGAACTTTCAATCTCGAGTACTACCATTTATATACGGTGTAATCTCAACACATTGAACATTTCTAAAGCTCATATTTCTTATGTGTAAAAAAACAATAATAATAACAAACATTTATTCAAACTGTTGTGGGATTAAATGATTTAATACATGGAAAACATTTTACTTTCTCCCTGGCCTATCTACCCCACTCAATGAGTGTTAGCTACAGTATTTTTCATATTATCAAATCAGAAAGACCCTCTTTATAGAGAATAAGTAATAGCTAGAAAGCGGTAGAATCAATAAGGCTACATACTTTAAACATATTTGGATTGGTTTTGTAGCAATAAAAAGATACATTGATAACATGAAAGAGGAGGAGCCCTTGAAACAGGTGTCTTTGAATCCTAAACTAAAGCTGTATTGCAAAGGTTACTCAATTTGAACACAAGCAATAATGATAAAAGGATAATTTTTAAACTTCTCATTCACTTATTCAAGAGATTCAACTGTTCCATTTGCTTTCTCTCTCCTCTACAGTGTGAAAGTATGTGTCAGAGTCACCCCAGGATGAGAGCTGGTTCTGTCTGATAATTCCAATCTGTGTCACAGCCTTGAACAAAGACCTGAAGTTTAAAAGACTTGAGATAACTTGCTCTCATTAAACGTATAACTTGTATACTGCTCACTTATTAAAATTCATTTTTTTTTTCATTTTTCCGAAGCTGGAAACGGAGAGGCAGTCAGACAGACTCCCGCATGCGCCCTACTGGGATCCACCCGGCATGCCCACCAGGGGGCGATGCTCTGCCCCTCTGGGGCGTCGCTCTGTTGCATCCAGAGCCATTCTAGCACCTGAGGCAGAGGCCACAGAGCCATCCTCAGTGCCCGGGCCATCTTTGCTCCAATGGAGCCTTGGCTGCAGGAGGGGAAGAGAGAGACAGAGAAGAAGGAGAGGGGGAGGGGTGGAGAAGTAGATGGGCGCTTCTCCTGTGTGCCCTGGCCGAGAATCGAACCTGGGACTCCTGCACGCCAGGCTGACGCTCTACTGCTGAGCCAACCGGCCAGGGTTAAAATTCATTTTTAACGTTACGTAGTTCTGAAAAGAATACAGAGTGATCATCTTTATTGTCTGATTAATTTGGTTCTCTTTACTCAGAGGTCTCTTCATTCACTTTATTTTTCGGTTGTTTGCATGGAGACACGAAAGATAGAGTGAGGTGAAATGATTTGAGAACAGCTCTGTAGGACCCGGGGCCAGGCCTGAGAGTTCCTGTAATGCAGAGGTTGGGAACCTTTTTAGCTGAGAGAGCCATGAACGCCACATATTTTAAAACGTAATTCCGTGAGAGCCATACAACGACCCGTGTATGTTACTCATTATACAATAAAAATTTGGTGTTGTCCTGGAGGACAGCTGTGATTGGCTCCAGCCACCCGCAACCATGAACATGAGTGGTAGGAAATGAATGGATTGTAATACATGACAATGTTTTATATTTTTAATGTTATTATTTTTCTTTTATTAAAATAATTTGTCTGTGAGCCAGATGCAGACATCAAAAGAGCCACATCTGGCTCGAGAGCCTTAGGTTCCTGACCCCTGCTAACGGCTTTGCTTGTACACATGACTATATCAATTACATTGACCTGAAAAAAACAAAATGCCTTTTGTGCTTGCCTTACTCTGAGTTTTTTTTTATTCATGACAGAATTCTTTCTCTGTGAGAATAATGACAAAGGTTTTATTTACAAAACTCTATACTCAGAACTGAAGGTGGGGATTGAGAAGAAAGAAGATATTTGATCTTGTTTTTTTATTTATTTTTTATTTTTTTAATTTACTTTTTATCATGTAGTAGGCTGAAATTCCCTCCAGTGTGATAAAAAATAAAATGAGGCCAGATGGTAGGAGTTGTTTATGGGTTCTGAAGTAAAAGCATCAAGTCATTAAAATTTTGAGGCTTCTCTATTTCAGCTTCCTCTTCTCATTAAATACCTATTTTATGTCTCCATGGCAGGTGCAAATGCTGCCTTGCGCTGGCCATGGTGAAAGATTATTTGATTCTCTCAGATCTCCAGCCGCAGGGAAGGTAAAGGAGTGTGCTTCCCTTATAGAACTCTAGAAAGGTGCGAGGCAGTCCCTGTCCAGGGAAACAGAGAGAGATTGTCTACCTTAGGTTTTAAGGCGTTTAACATCTGAATACAGTATACCTTGATGCCCATTTCTTGGCATAAGCTTTCCTGAGGCTCCTTAGAGAAGCATTTATCTTCAGCAGTGGATATGGGAGAGAGGTTTTCCAGTGTCATGAACTTTAAACGGATATGCTCAAAGCTGATTTTAAAACCTAGCTGGTGTTATCTGTAAAATGGGAATGATGATATTGTCCTAATGTGAAATTTTTAGAGAATGAAATCAGTCAAGTTCACTCATGCTGTTTAGGAGAGTGATCCTACTAAGTATTTCATAAATTTTGTCATGAAAATATCCCCAGAGTTCAGCCAATAGCATGCATTAAAAAGTTGTAAGCCACAGGCTGCATTCAAGTAAACAGTTTTTCCTTGTTGAGACCATACTAATCCTTGTATGATAAAGTTAGGAATTGGTGATTGGGTTGGGATTTGGGTTTAAATCTTAACTCGGCTACTGACTAATCAGATTAACTTGGACAAATTTACCTAACACTTTAAAGCAGTGGTTCCCAACCTTTTTGGGGCCACGGACCGGTTTAATGTCAGAAAATATTTTCACAGACTGGCCTTTAGGGTAGGACAAATAAATGTATCACGTGACCAAGACAAGCGTCAAGAGTGAGTCTTAGACGAATGTAACTGAGGGAATCTGGTCGTTTTAAAAAATAAAACATCGTTCAGATTTAAATATAAATAAAATGGAAATAATGTAAGTTATTTATTCTTTCTCTGCGGACCAGTACCAGATGGCCCACGGACCGGTACCGGTCCGCGCCCCGGGGGTTGGGGACCTCTGCTTTAAAGCTACTACTTGTTTACTCACCTGTAAAATGCAGATATTAACAGCTCTTCATAATTAAGTCAGGAAGCTAAACTGAGTAATGCATGTAAAGTCCTTTGTACAGTTTCTGCTCATCTTAATTAAATGATATATAACCTTCACTGTTTCTGATAAAGAATTGTTTACAGGAATCTCACCAAAATAGATGAGGAGCCTTAAGGAGCCACACAAACAACTGAGAGTCTCCTTTGGGCCACCAGTGACCAGCTGCTTTTATACATGTGACAAACAGGAGTGTTGGTGTCAGGCTGCCGGGCTCTCCCATAGTTGTGGTGTCATTGTGTCGAGAGCCACTGGGTTCGGTGCTAAGTAAGTAGAGTTTGATGGAGGGTGGTCAGGAATTTGGATCAGGAAAGACTGAGAGATTTCCATTGTTTTGAGTAATCCTCTCCCAGGCCTAACCCCCTTCTTGATCCAGTGCTCTGGGGACAATCAGGGAGAGAGGGAGAAAAGAAAAAAACAGAAGTCAGCGTTCTACAAAAGCCCTGGGGAGTCTCTCCTGTTTTGAGGAGAGGAAAAGCTGGAGCCAGAACCTCGACTGCAGTTTTACTGGATCCAGCCTTCCTTTGGGCCTTTCTTGGTTCTGAAAAGCATATTATGAGCTTTTAGGGCCCCTGAATTTCAGATCCTCTGAGTCTTTTTTGTTTTCCTATTCAAAAATTTTACTTCTTAGAACATAAAAGTGTTTGCATCCTATCTATTCTAAAAATAAAATATACAAATGCATTCCTAGGGAAAAATCATGTATATAGAGAAAGCCTCTCTTTATTACCACCCAGAAACAAACAAAATACGGTTTGTTTGTAATTTTTTTTTTTTTCCCATGAATGGAGCTTTTTTTTTTTTTTAAATTTTTTTATTTATTCATTTTAGAGAGGAGAGGGAGAGACAGAGAGAGAGAAGGGGGGAGGAGCTGGAAGCATCGACTCCCATATGTGCCTTGACCAGGCAAGCCCAGGGTTTTGAACCAGCAACCTCAGCATTTCCAGGTCGACGCTTTATCCACTGCGCCACCACAGGTCAGGCAGAATGGAGCTTTATTGAGGACAAAAACCAACTCATACGAGAAGGCACTACCTGTAGCTTTTTTTTTTTTGACTTTTGATTTTTAACTTTTATTTTCTTTCTTTTTTTTTTTTTAATAAATTTTTATTAATGATAATGGGATGACATTAATAAATCAGGGTACATATATTCAAAGAAAACATGTCTAGGTTATTTTGTCATTAAATTATGCTGCATACCCCTTGCCCAAAGTCAGATTGTCCTCCGCCTCCCTCCATCTAGTTCTCTGTGCCCCTCCCCCTCCCCCTAACTCTCTCCCTCCCTCCCTCCCATGTCCTCCCTCCCCCCACCCCTGGTAACCACCACACTCTTGTCCATGTCTCTTAGTCTCATTTTTATGTTCCACCAATGTATGGAATCATGTAGTTCTTGGTAATTTGTTATAGAAATGGGATTATACTGTAAATATTTTTTAGTATTCTTTTTACTTACTAGTACATCTGTGAGATTTCCATGATAATACATATACATCTAATTTATTATTTTAAACTATTACATAGTATTTCATAGTATGAACTGATAATTTAAGAATTTCTTTATTGTTAATTATGTTTAGGTTTTCATAGTTTATTATTACAATAATACTGCAGTAAGCATCTTTTCACAGAAATCAAGTAAATGACTAGAAATAATTATAGGGTCATAAAATATGCAAATTTTAAACATTGATCAAACTTATCATTGCCCTTCAAAAATTCTGTACCAATTTATATTTCCTGCATAGTAATGAGAAACTTGCCAACTCTGTATATTATTTATCTTTTAACTGTTTTTTATTTATTGATTTTAGAGACAGAGAGAGGATAAAGGGAAAGAAAGACAGTTGGAGAGAGAAACATTGATTTGTCCACCTATTTATACACTCATTGGTTGATTCTTGTGTGTTGTCTGACCGGGAGGTGACCCTACGTAGCCTTGGTGTATTGGGACGACACTTTAACCAGCTGAGCTACCAGCCAGGGCCTGGATATTTTTTATCTATAAAATTTTTGTTTAATCTATAGGTGAAAATTGTTTCACTAATATTTTAACACATTTTGCTGATTTGTAAAGTTAACTCTCTTCATGGTTTTTCTTTTGTTTTTTTTTTTTGTTTTTGTTTTTGAGAGAGGGAGGGAGAGAAAGACAAGAACATCAAGTTACTCCTGTATGTGCCTTGATCACCTTGATCTGGGTTCAAACCAGTAACCTCCGTGCTCTGGGGAGAATGTTTCAACCAACTAAGTCATCAGCCAGGGCTTAATTTCTTTTGATTTATTGTTTCAGAGAGACAAAGAAAGGAAGGAAGAGAAGGGGGAGGGGAAAGGGAAGTATTAATTTATTGTTCCATTCAGTAGTCCATTCAGTGGTTACTTACTGTGTGTGCCCTGACTGGGGATCGAACCTGCAACCTTGTTGTTTTGGGACAATGCTTTGAATCGACTGGGCTAACCTGCCAGGGCTCTCCATATTTGTTAATCACTTGTATTTCTTCTGTAGATTGTTTATTCAAATTCTAGTTAATTTTTTATTTGATTTACTTTTTCTTTTATTAATTTGTAGAAATTTTTATATTTTTTTGCATATTAGTCTTGTTATCTTTTTGCTTTTCTGAATTTGGATCATTTTATTAGTGGATGGCTTAAGATAATATGCACATATTAAAATGATCAAATCACTATGAAAAATATTGAGACTTTTTCATTGCTTTTATATTTTTGTAGTTTTAACATCTTTCTAGTCAAAAAGCAAGTTTTACGCACCCTAGTCAGTTAACTCTGTGAAGAGTGTCGGACGTGCATCAAAGTTGCGGTTTCCATCCCTGGTCAGGGCACACGCAGGGACAGCTCATTGTTCCTGACTCTTTCTCTCTCTCTCTCTTTCTCTCTCTCTCTGTTCCCCTTTCTCCTCTCTCTCACTAAAATCAATAAATCTGGTGTGAATGAATTAGCATTAGACATAATTGTTGTCAGATCCTCAAAAAAGAGCAAGTTTTGTAAGTTTGTTGTGGGTTTTTGGGTTTCTACACTATAAAGTGGGACAGACCAGGAGCTGGCTCACACAGTTCCTGCTATCACGATTGCAGGGGCTTCCCTGGTCCCTTGCCCTTCATGGGAAAAGCTGGTTTTCTGCTTTTCCCTTGTCTTCTTTTGTGGTTTGCCTGTCTTGGTGAGACACCAATAAATAGGATGGCCCACCATCCTCTGACTCCGCCATTTCTTTACCGTCTACCCGAATCCAGTGGGAACCTGCTTGTGAATGGCCACGATGGCGGCTCCTGGCCTTACAAAGTTTAAGTGTGAAAAAAAATTAGATGTGCTCTGAATGGCCCATTATTGATGTCTTTGGCTTTAAAATATTCCTAAATTGTTTTTGAAAGGTAAAGTTCAGGTAAATTTTAAGTATACTGTAATTTATTAACTACTATTTTGAAATCAGTAAAGTCTATTCATGCTGTTTATGAGAGAGATCCTACTATTTCATAACTTTTGTCATGAAATTACCCCCAGAGTTAAGCCAACAGTATGCATTCAAAACTTGTAAGTCACAGGCTGCATTCTATTAAGTAAACAGGTTTTTCTTGTTAAGACCATACAAATCATTGTATGATAAAGTTAGGAATTGGACTGATTGGGTTGGGATTTGGGTTTCAATCTTAACTCCTATCTGTAAATCACTGTGTTAATACTATCAAAGGCCTTTTTGATGGGCTTTTAACTTTTTTATGGTGCTTTTGTACTATAAGTTTAAAATTTTTGGATAGTCAAATCTGCTGATACTTTCCTTTAGGTATCTTGTGTAGCAAGCAGTTCAAATATTTTCTGCTAAAATTTTATAGTTAGTTTGTTATATTTAATACTTAATCTATGTGGAATTATTTCTGGGTATGTTCTTCTATTTTTAGGTGTGTACTTTCAAATTATTTGTCTTTTTTATGTTTGGTTTATTTGCTTTCCCTTATTGTGTTGAAGGAATTTTTTATATGTATGTATTTTATTCCTTTTCTAACATCTTATAATTTTATTTATTGTCTTTTGTGGTACAAACTTTAAAATATTTTGTATTTTATTCCAGTGTTTTTGTTTCAGTTTGTTATAATTTGTACTTTAATCCATGGGGAATTTTTTTATATTTTGATGAAATACACATCACATAATATTCACCACTTTAATCTTTTACACTTATACAGTTCAGTGACATTATGTACACTTACATTGTTGTGCAATCATCACCACCACCAATCTCCAGAACCTTTTCTTCTTCTCAAACTGACACTCTATACCCATCAGACAAGAACTCTCCACATTCCCACCTCCTCCCAGCCCCTGGCAACTACCAGTCTACTTCTGTATCTATTCATTAGACTGCTCTAGGTGCCTCATGCCAGTGGGATCTTACAATATTTATTCTTTTGTGTCTAACTTCTTTCACTTTTGACTATTGTGAATAAAGCTGCTATAAACATGAGTATATAAATATCGTCTCCAGTAGGAACACTTAAGCCATAAATTCAACATGTTAGATAAAATGGACCAATTTCTTGAAAGACAAAAATTAAGAAGGAAGTTTAAACTTGTTTTCTTTGAAATTTGAGAAAGAAAGCTAAACATGAGAAAAAGAAATCTGTCTCTCTGGTATCAAAATTCCTCACCTAGTGCTTGCTTCATGGCGGATGCTTAATTGCGGCTATTGTTATAATATTATATAAAGCATTTGAAGACTGAATGAAGAAAGGAATGACATACTCAACTGGGTTTCAATAGCCTTGCTTAGAAGAGTTACATTGCTTATAGCCTTTCAGGTCAAATTATTAATTCACTGGTCTTTCATTTTTGAATTCCTTAAAAATGGCTATTAAATGAATGAATGAGTCTGTGATGGCAGGTACCAGACATATGTGGATGAAAAACATAGTGCTCATCCCTGAGAAACTCATAATCTGGTGAGACTTAATTGGGTATATGTAGTGAGATGAATTTGCAATAAGCATAAGTCGTGCACAATGTGTTATTCACTTACATTATAGGTGAACTCCCTAGGATTTGTGTTCATTTAGCACTTCAAAAGCTTTGTATAAATTACCCTACTACACTATGGTTTGTGGATTCTTTTGTTAAAGGTCCTAGACTATAGCGTACTTTCTCCCTTCAGGTTATGGAAATAAGGGGTGCCTCCAATAGATTCTGATTTGAACACAGTAGGAAGCTACATCTTTCACCCTTTGTATTCAACCATTTTTCTGGGTATTTGAGCTTGATCTGCCACATAATTTGCAGTAAAAAATACAAATATAGTCATGTTACTTTCTTTTTTTTTTAAAGATCTCTTTTTTATTTTTTTTATTTTATTTATTCATTTTAGAAAGGAGAGAGAGAGAAACAGAGAGAAGGGGGAGGAGCAGGAAGCATCAACTCCCATATGTGCCTTGACCAGGCAAGCCCAGGGTTTCGAACCGGTGACCTCAGCATTTCCAGGTGGACACTTTATCCACTGCGCCACCACAGGTCAGGCAGTCATGTTACTTTCAAAGCAACACCCATGTCCCCTTCAACCCTGATGGGTTGTGGACAGAAGAAACAAGTGTTAATGTTCCTTTACTACTTACAGAGACTAGAGGGGAAAAGCGGCCCCAGTGAAACAAAATGCTTCTCTTTAAAGCTTCTGTTTGTGTGTGACTCAGAGTAGCCACCAAGATAGTTCTGTTGTTTGTCAGGGCTCTGTAATGTGTCACATTTTCTTTTAGTTTTCTGTGCAACTCGGCATAATAATGTATATGGATCTCTCCCTTTTGGGGCAGATGCACTTCTGAAGATTTTGTTGAATTTAGGAAAACTATTTATTTTCTTGAATATAATTTTAAGCTGTATTATTTCTGAAAATAATATGTTCTTGAGAATTATGTGTGTATATCTACATTTTTTTAAAAAATTTTCTTTTTGAAGCTGGAAACGGGGAGAGACAGTCAGACAGACTCCCGCATGGCGCCTGACCGGGATCCACCCAGCACGCCCACCAGGGGCGATGCTCTGCCCAACAGGGGCATCGCTCTGCCGCGACCAGAGCCACTCTAGCACCTGGGGCAGAGGCCAAGGAGCCATCCCCAGCGCCCGGGCCATCTTTGCTCCAATGGAGCCTTGGCTGTGGGAGGGAAAGAGAGAGACAGAGAGGAAGGGGGGGGGTGGAGAAGCAAATGGGCGCTTCTCTTATGTGCCCTGGACAGGAATCAAACTCGGGTACCCCGCACGCCGGGCCGACGCTCTACCGCTGAGCCAACCGGCCAGGGCCTATATCTACATTTTTGAGTGATTATTTTAGGCAAAATTTATACCCTGAAGAACAGAACTACAATTGGAATAAAGAGGCAGAGAGTAGAAATTGCACTAAACACTGTGAACAAGTTTCAAAGAGGACCAAATCCTAATTTCCCCACCCACCAAGGGTTCTTGAGCCAGATCCAGAATTCCAAAGTCCAGCTGGACTGTTTTCCCACCCTCCCCCTTTCCTGCACATGTCTTGGCCCTTCTACCCTCCATGCACTAGCACTTCACAACCCACGGAAGCAACTGCTGAGGGATGTCTCGGGAGGAGGTGGGACAACTCTCTCTTCACTCAAGTGCTAGAGCAGTGGTCGGGAACCTATGGCTCATGAGCCAGAGGTGGCCCTTTTGATGGCTGCATCTGGCTCGCAGACAAATCTTTAATAAAAAAAATAATAATGTTAAAAATATAAAACATTCTCATGTATTACAAACCATTCATTTCCTACCGCTCATGTTCATGGTTGCGGGTGGCTGGAGCCAATCACAGCTGTCCTCTGGGACAACACCAAATTTTTATTGGATAATGCGTAAGGTACACACGTCGTTGTATGGCTCTCATGGAATTACATTTTAAAATATGTGGCGTTCATGGCTCTCTCAGCTAAAACGTTTCCTGACCCCTGTGCTAGAGAAACTGACCTTTGAAGGTCCCTTAAATATGGGAAGAGGCTGACACTGAGCTCTAGTTTGAAGGTTTGAAAATTTTCATTCTAACATTGATACGTAAAGACACATGTAGCCCTGGCCGGTTGGCTCAGCAGTAGAACGTTGGCCTAGCATGCGGAGGACCCGGGTTCGATTCCCGGCCAGGGCACACAGGAGAAGCGCCTATTTGCTTCTCCACCCCTCCGCTGCGCTTTCCTCTCTGTCTCTCTCTTCCCCTCCCGCAGCCGAGGCTCCATTGGAGCAAAGATGGCCCGGGCGCTGGGGATGGCTCTGTGGCCTCTGCCTCAGGCACTAGAGTGGCTCTGGTCACAACATGGCGACGCCCAGGATGGGCAGAGCATCGCCCCCTGGTGGGCAGAGCGTCGCCCCATGGTGGGCGTGCCGGGTAGATCCCCGTCGGGCGCATGCGGGAGTCTGTCTGACTGTCTCTCCCTGTTTCCAGCTTCAGAAAAATGAAAAAAAAAAAAAAAAAGACACATGTAGCCCCATGTTCATTGCAGTATTGTTCACAGTAGCCAAGACATGGAAACAACCAAAAAGCCCCTCAATAGAAGACTGGATAAAGAAGACGTGGCACATATACACTATGGAATACTACTCAGCCATAAGAAATGATGACATCGGATCATTTACAACAAAATGGTGGGATCTTGATAACATTATGTGGAGTGAAATAAGTAAATCAGAAAAAAACAAGAACTACATGATTCCATACATTGGTGGACATAAAAACAAGACTAAGAGACATGGATAAGAGTGTGGTGGTTACCGGGGGTGGGAGGGAGGGGGGGCGTGGAAAGGAAGGAGGGAGAGGAGAAGGGGAGGGGAAGGGGCACAAAGAAAACTAGATAGAAGGTGACAGAGGACAATCTGACTTTGGGTGATGGGTATGCAACATAACTGAATGACAAGATAACCTGGACATGTTTTCTTTGAATATATGTACCTTGATTTATTGATGTCACCCCATTAACATTAATAAAAATTTATTTATATATATAAAAAAAGAAAATTTTCATTCTAAAAGTATTCATTTTCTTTGTTCTTGATTAGAGATTTGATAGGATCAAGAAGCAGTAAAACTGGACATAGTGGTGGTTTGCTGTTATTGATTTTTTTTTTTTGGCAATGATTTTTTAAAAATTTATTTATTTTTGAGAGAGAAATGGCGAGAGAGAGAAAAATCAAGATCAATTTGTTGTCCCATTTACTTATGTATTCACTGACTTTTGTATGTGCCCTGATTGAGGATTGAACTTGCAATCTTGGCATATTGGGATGACACTCAAACCAACTGAGCTATCCAGCCAGGGCTTGGCTATTGTTGATATTACTCAGAGAAAGCAAGAGCAAACAACCTACAATTGTTATTAAACTGGTAACTCTTAAGATCAATATGGTTTTATTTACTTTTCCAACTTTAACACTTACAACAGACAATGCACATAGTAGGTGTTCAATAGTTATTTTTTTGTCTTTCTTTCTTTTTAAATGTTTTAAGTGATAGAGACTCCTATAAAAGAACAAAAGCTAGCTCTCTTTCCTTTTGTCCAAAGCAGTAGTTAATTTTGGTGGTCTTTTTCTTCTCTTGAGTTTCTATAAGATGTTTTGTTACTTCTGGGTTCTTATAATTGTGTACTTTTAGTGATTTCAATGGGTCTGACACAAGGATGTTTTTGCTCTACTGAAAGACTACTCTTGAAGCCTGTTTATTGAAACAGATACTCCATTAAAAAAATCACTTCCTTGATGAATAATGTAGCTAAGTAAAACCTTTTAACCCAATACAATAAAAAAAGAATCAGCCAGTAAATTCTCATATTTTTAAGTAGATTTTTGTCTGACTTTTCACACATAACAGACTTTCTTCCAAAAGGGAGACAGAGTGAATGTCTAATATGTGCTTTTTGCCAACTGCTATTTCTAAAGATAATTTCTCAAAAAGTCACTTTACATTAATGAAAAAAGATAATTATCTTGAAAGTGCTTTATTCAGTGCTCATCTTTCTAGTCCTGGAAAATATGAAGAAATGAAGTTTCCTCTCTTTCCCTACCCACATCCCCTTTTCCAAAAGGCATAAATATCAGCAGAATGTATAACTATAAGAAGAAAATGTTTCCACTGTTGATAGTATAATGCAGACTTTTTTACTAATTATTCTCTCACAGATATCAGTGTGTGAAAAATAGGAGAGATGATCACATATATAGTCTTTATTTTGTTCTTTATGATTCTTTTTCATGTTTTACTGAGAAAAACTACACTAACTAAAAGTGCTTAAAAGCCTGAGAATAAGGGCAACAGGAGCTTCTAAGTATGTTAAAAGTTCTCCTTATTTAGAGGGGTCTCATTCCAAATTAAGTCTGAGGCAAGAATAGAAAACATTTTCATGTAAAATGACCCCCATACTTAGGACTAAAGAGTCACTGGAGTGCTTAGAAAAAAAAAGTTTCCAATAAAGGCTTGCAAAACTAGATGAACAGAGACTGATTAGCTGAGCATCTCTGAGAAAAGAAAACAGTCCACCTGGACTTTGGAAATGTGCTTTTTAGATAACATCTATAAATCTCATTGTTGAAGGCAAGCTTTTAGAAAAGATGAGACTGGGAAGCAAAGATTTCAGTGAAACTGATTCAGCAATCAATCAACAAATATTTATTGAATGTTGAATTAACTCTGAGTGCATTCAGTGGCAAGTAACACAATGCCAACATAACATTGGCTTTAAAAGATAAGGTATTATTGTATTCAGAAAAGCCAGACAGCTGGCTAGTATGGATGGCTCAATAATGTCAACCAGGACCCAAGCTCTTTCTGTCTTTCCACTCTGACATCCTCAATATGTAGACATTCATTCATTTTTTGTTTTGCTTTGTTGTTGTTTTTGTTTTTGTTTTACAATCTCAAATGCTCTCTTTGAGCTTTAAATCATATATTCATATTCCAGGCAGATTATAGAAGCAAAAAAGATGTTTTCACCTAGTGTTTCAATTATCTATTAGTGCATTACAAACTACTTTCAAAATTAATGGCTTTAGTCAATACATTTAAAATATTATATGTCATGATTCTGTGGACAGAGAACTGAAATTATTGACAGTTGGCCAAGAACTGTTCTTTTATTCTTGACACAGTCTCCCCCCAGGGCTACTAACAGTGGATTTTCTCAAACCATGGTCCACTTAGGGGTAATCAGCTATTTTTCATGGTGGTTCAGGACTCAAAAAAAAAGTGCCTAAAACTGGAGGTGAGATATCATCACTTCCATCATACTCTATTGGTCAAAGCACTCACAGTCCAGCCCAGATTCAAGGGTAGTAGCTAAAGATACACTCTATCCCCCACTTCTTACTAGAAAGAGTGTCAAAAATTTACCTTCATCTTTATCACTGTTTGCATTTTTGTCATAAATTATTTCTATTTCCTCAACATGCAAAAATATAATTATCCCTTTCCAAGACCCAGAAAAATCTCATTCCATTACGACCTTAGGCTCAGGCTCATGGTCTAGGACAGGGGTCCCCAAATGTTTTACACAGGGGGCCAGTTCACTGTCCCTCAGACCGTTGGAGGGCCGGACTATAAAAAAAAACTATGAACAAATCCCTATGCACACTGCACATATCTTATTTTAAAGTAAAAACAAAACAAAACAGGAACAAATACAATATTTAAAATAAAGAACAAGTAAATTTAAATCAACAAACTGACCAATATTTCAATGGGAACTATGGACCTGCTTTTGGCTAATGAGATGGTCAATGTCCGGTTCCATATTTGTCACTGCTAGCCATAACAAGTGATACGACGTGCTTCTGGAGCCTTGACACATGCGTCCCGTGTCACCGGAAGTAGTACTGTACGTGAGCAACACCGCACTTTGCGTTGGCGCCGCCAGATACAGTACTCCAGGACCACCAATGAAAAAGGTGCCCCTTCGGGAAGTGCAGCGGGGGCCGGATAAATGGCTTCAGGGGGCTGCATTCAGCCTGCGGGCCATAGTTTGAGGACCCCTGGTCTAGGATCTTGTAATGTATTTCAGATACAGGTGGAGATAGGCTTCTAAGGTGTGGTTCTTGGATTCCAGTTCTCTGAGTACAATTCTTCTCAAGCTGAAGAGCTATGAGTTAAAGAAATAAGTTATTTGTCCCCATATTACAGTGACCAATAATTGGGTCTCCAAGAGATGGAAAATCTAGAAGGCAAGGAGACATTGATGCTGGAGGGCTAGAAGTTAAGCAGAGAAAACAGTCTAAGAAGAAACTTATCTGTTTCCCTTCTTTGTCATTTCGTCCAAAGAATCTCCATCCACTGGCCTCCATATCCTGCCTTTATATTTTGTATTTAATAAAAAGCACTTCAGTATTTCTTGAGACCAAGTATTGAGTCTTTTCATAGAATAAAACCACAAAAGACATACTTCACCAATAATCAATTTAGAAATCAAAATTTGTCTGTTAATATAAATTCCTATATTAAAATTTAAAATTCAAGGCACTTGAAACCAAGATTTTTATCATATGATGATTGGAAGTTATGACTGTTAGGTATTCTAGTGTATATTTCAACTTATACTGTTTTCATTCAAGCCATTTCAATCAGTACATTCAGACTTATATTGGATACTAGCTCTACCCATAAAGGCAACAGCAACATTTAATAAATTAACATTTTTCAGGTGCTAAGTTTTGGAGAAACCCCTTTGTAATGAGAAAATACTGCTGTCATAAGAATTTGGATAAACTTGTTTAGCAAATATCTACTCTGCGTCTTTATTTACTTGACTTATCTGCTCCTCTCCCTTCCTTTTCTCTTCTTTCTTCCCTTCTCTTTTCTTCTTTCCTTCCTTTCTTTTTTTTCTTCCCACTTGCCTGTCACTCACTCACTCTTCCTCCTTTCTCCCTCCCTTTATTGTCTATTTTCCTAGTCAGAGTTTCACTCTATTTTTTTTCTTTTGAAACTGGTCTTTCATATCTCAACAAACAAACCCAGAGCAAAACCTCCTAGAGCTCTGAGTATTCTTGAGTATTATCAGGTCAAATGTCATACACAAATGGTTAGAAAATGTTACATTCCTGAAGATACTAAACCCATCTGTCATTTTTTTTCTTTTATTTTTTTATTGTAGTCAACCCATTTCAATCATCTGTCCTTTGCCTTGCCACTAAAGTGAGAAAGAAATACCCTAAACTGGAAAAATACTAATGTCCTTTGGCAGTTTAAAGTCAAAATAACTTGTGTATATTCATTGACTATTGTGCATGATAGTTTACATACTGACTTTTTAAAAATATCTTCTTTCAGGTTGAATTGTGAAATACTTTATAGCCTCTATTTGTTAAACTTTTATAACATCCTGAAATGATAGAATTTTATGAATAAAAGACCATCTGGCTCCCCAGAGTGTGTGATTTTTTTCAGCTTCTTTGAATGGGGCTTTATTTTCAGTAACAAGCTACACTTAAAAAATGGGTCGGTGATGAATAAACCAGGGAGGCCTGGTGAAGGGCCAATTTTGACTTTTCAGAGGAGCCTCTCTTCGTTTCTCGTTTCCATCTCTATCCTTTCTGTATTTGTAGGAAATGGAAATTATTGTAGGCCTCTCTTACCTGCATTCTCTTTTTCTTGAATTTTTACCCAGAGGGGTCTGGGTTTGAATCATAGTGAACCAAGGTGACCAGGACCACTGAGTGCTGAAGATAGACTAACAGAGGTATGCTACATTGGTGACTCATATTTTACAAGCAATATGCCATTGAAGAAGTTATTTCCAAAATAGTAATCAGAATTTGGTCAAGTTCTAAACAAAAGTAGATGTATTCTACAAAATTTGGTATTTACTAAAATCGTTTTTTAAAATTGTATCTCTCTGAAATGGTAAAACTGCTATAGTTTTTACTTACATAACCGTTTAGTGGGATGTTTAAAATTGTCTGGGCATGAGAAAATTCTTCAATATTTGGAACTTCCTTCATGTTGCAGGAAGTCTAGCATCCAGTATTTATTATCTACCCACTACAGAATAATAGTCCCTTTGAGTCATTGAGGCAAACAAAACTGCCCCAACAAATTTTCAAAATGTCTTTCCTAAGGGTAGTACCTCTCTACTGAGGACCCATGCACTAAAAGACTAAAGCAAAGTACATGTTTATTAAAAAGCCAAACCAAAAAAAGGAAAGAAAATAATACAAATATCAAGGATGATATGATGAAGGAAACAGGAAGAAAATATTAAAATCTAAAAACTACAAATAGAATAGGAAAATGTTCGGCTTCTGCCTAGGATGTAGAAAACTTAAGTGCCGTTCCCACCCTAACAATAATAACAGAAGCCAAATAAACCGTCAAACAATAATTTTCCTTGAACTTGTCAAAAAAAATCACATTTCTGGTCAATCCAGTGGCCTAAATCTAAGGAAATGGTTTCGGCAAGGAGATGGATGAGACAAAGGAACTGGCTCTCCTTCGGCAGAGCAGAGCAGGAGGAGACACCTTGTTAAACTCAAGCAGACAAAACTTCAGCTACAATTATTAATATTTTGCTAAAGGCCAACTGTGTGTTTATGGCAGAAGAGAACTGTGGTGACTATAGAGACAAGTGAATTTTGGACCTCCTCAGAGGTCTTCTCATGTGCCTCTGTGGGTTCCTTACCAGAAAGTGGTAGACCAGGGAAAGCTTCGGTTAGTAGTGCAGGACCGGAAAGAGAAAGTGGCTGGCGTCCCCTGAAAAAAGGCACAAATTATTTGGGTTCTGCACAGCTAGAAAACAAAAGCCTTAAGCCTCTCAGGGAAGAGAAGCAAACCTTGTTGTCTCTAGGACACAGAGGAACATTTACTGCAACTAGGGAAAGGGTTAAAGCTGAAAAACAAAGCCTTGTGCCTTGGTGTGGTAGGAAACTTGCTATCTTGTCCTTAGGCATCTGTCTTGCTCTGTCCATGCTAGTGTAGCTATCTCTCCATATTTTTCTTAAAGTGTGGCCCATGCTATTCTTTTATATCTTCAAAGCATAAGTAATACCTATTTATAGCAGTTAACAAAATGATTACTATGTGAAAGATGAACATGTAGCATAGTGCAGAGTTTAAAAGTGTGGCCTCGGTGGGCCTGGGTTAGAATTCTGTCTAAACCATTTACTAGTTTGTGACCTTGGGCAAGTTATTTGATCTTGCTCTGACTGTTTTCTCAGTATTAAGGTGATAATACTGCCATCATAAAGTAATATTGCCATTATAAAGATGACATAAATTGTTTAATAAAGTGCTTAGCCCAGTACACAGCACTCAGTAAATGCTATATGAATGTTTATTAAATAAATTCTTTTTAAAAGTGTGGCAAAGCCTGACCAGGCAGTGGTGCAATGAATAGAAAATCGGACTGGGATGCAGAGGACTCAGGTTCGAGACCCTGAGGTCGCCAGCTTGAGCGTGGGTTTGAGCAAAAGCTCACCAGCTTGGACCCAAGGCCCATGGTCAAGGCACATATGAGAAAGCAATCAATGAACAACTAAAGTGTCGCAACAAAAAACTGATGACTGATGCTTTTCATTTCTTTCCGTTCCTGTCTGTCCCTATCTATCTCTCTCCTTGACTCTCTCTGTCTCTGTCTCTGTAAAAATAAATAAATAAATAAATAAATAAATAAATAAATAAATAAATAAATAAATTCATTCATCATTGACTTAAAAAAAGAGTGTGGCAAAGGTAAACCTAAAATGTTTAGAAAATTTGAGAATTGCTGTAACTCATTGGCTAAGGCAGCACTTAGGAGATAATAGAATATTGCTCAGCACATTAAAAACTATAAATAGTAGTTATTAGTGTTTACTTTGTGGCTCTTTCCTTAACCTCTACTAAGTCTCATACAGCATGGGACAGCTTATGGATTGAAATGCTCTCCATTACATCCCTACTGCTTTAGTTTATTTTTATTTGCCCCCTGCTTTATTGAGATACAATTGACAAAACTATATATTTAAAGTGTGCAACATGATGATTTGATAGACATATGCATTATGAAATGATTACCACTGTCTTCATTACTCTAATTCTAAGCCTCCATGTCAAGAAGAAGAAAAAATAAATATTTATCCCCACTAATTCCACACAAGAGTGACCCTGAATCTAATGAAAACAATTTTTGACATAGGTATGAACATAAAACTAGAAGTTAGCTTTTCAATTCCTCATCATCGCCTTTCCAAAAGAGGTCCATCTTAACCTAAAGGTCCACCAAAGTGCTGGTTCTAAAACCAGAGCTCCAGCTTCCCACTGTGAATTCAAACACACAACTTTAACAGGAGAAAGGAATGACTGGCAATATCCGGTAATTTGTTACCTTTGCTCTTGTAAGAGTCTTTCTTTACCTCTGAAATTCACAAAATTCATCAGACAAGTCATATTGTAGAGTCAGCTTTCATTTACTTTTATTTACCCATACATGATCATAAAGTAATTTCTGTTTCCAGTAAATAATTCTTCTTCATCTGAGTTTTTGTCATTGATATAAATTATTCATGAATTTCATAATCTCTAGGTCCCTCACTGGGAACTTCTAGGAGTGGAAATTTAGATACTTCGCTAAAATAGTCATCTTATTCAAAGGCTGAGGCCTGTTTAAAAGTAATAGAAATAAGAATCTAATATTTTGAAAATTTATTAGACATAGCTAACACTTTATTCAGAGGTAAATCCATACCTCTAAATACTTTCAGGTTTAAACAAGAAAGAAAGAAATTATTAAGCCAAATATTCTACTCATACATTAAGAAAAACAAAAACAAACCAATATAAAATAAACAAAATCATATAACAAAAAATAAGTGACTTATAAAACAGAATTATAAATTTTTTTTTAATTGAAAGAGTGTCAAACTGGTAAATCAACTTAAAGAGTGAGACCTATGGAAAGCAAAAACAAAAGAAAGCAATAAAAAACATTTTTTTTGCAAATCTAATTTAAAAGAAAGAAAACATACTGAAATTATAAGTGGAAAGGGTATATAAAAGGGTAAGAAGGCAATTCAAATTATCAAAATGATTATGTACAACTTTATACTAAGTTCCAAATCTCAAACAGGTGGTTTGCAGGGGGAAAATGCTATTAATTATTCTTTTTATTTCAATGAAAAGGGTCACAACATACCTAATTAACAAGGAAATACAAGTCAAAACTGCAATTAATATCACGTCAAATATTTTAGGATGTTATCATAGTAAAATAATAATAACAAGTGTTGGTGAGGATGTGAAAAAACTAGAATGTTTGTATACTATTGGGAGGAATGTAAAATGCTATGGCCACTGTGGAAGTTTCTTAAAAAATTATGATAAAACTGCTATAAGATCCAGCAATTTCACCTCTGACTATATATCCAAAAAAACTAAAAATTAGGATCTCAGAGATATCTGCACTCCATGTTTACTGTAGCATTATTCACAATAACCAAGACATGGAAACAACTCAGATGTTCACTGACAGATGAGTGGATGGAGAAAATTTGATACAAACACATACAAAATGGAATATTATTCAGCTTTATATAATAAAGAAAATCCTTCCATTTGTGACATGAGATGAGCCTAGGGATATTGTGTTAGGTGAAATAAGCCAATCTCAGAAAAACAAATACTGTATGATTCTACTTACATGAGGTATCTAAAATAGTCAAATAGAAGGATGGTTATTAGGGGCCAGAGAAAGGGAAAGCTATTGTTACCATACTTCCCCATGTATAAGGCACACTTAATTTTGGCACCCGAAATTTGAAAAAAAATGTGTTACATAAAGTTCAAGTTTTATTCATCATAAAATTCATACAGCTTCTCATCACTGTCAGAACTCCCATCCATTTGCTTGTCCTCATCTGTGTCTGATGACAAATCACTGTTTTCATATATTGCCTTGTCATCAGTTCCATTTATGCTATTTGAAATGCCACACTTCTTAAATGACTTGACAACAATCTCAATCTTGATATTATCCCAGGATCTTTTCACTCTGGTACAAAGTTCTCCTATGCTTGATTTCTTCACTCTTCCTGCTGGTGTCAAATTGTCCCCAGAAAACTTTATTCATTGGTTCCATTCATCTCTCATGGCAGCTTGGAAGGGTTTATTAATGCTGACATCAAGTGGTTGGAGCTGGGGTGTCAAGCCTCCAAGTATGAAGGCAAGTTTTGTTTTTTGCTCTGCAATAATATTCTGTGTTTTTTGTTATATGTACCCTGAACTGATCAAACACCAATAGTTTGCATAACAGCCCACCTGGTCTCCTTTTCCAAACTTTCTCAAACCAGATCTTCATTCCATCCTGATCCATCCAACCCTTGTCATGAACATGGCCAATTGCTCCTCAAGGAATGTCTTCTTTTGGCATTGTTTTGCATTTGAAAATCAGAATAGGAGGCAGCTTGGTTCCATCGGCAAAGCAAGCTGAAACAACTGTATAATGGCTTGTTTCATGTCTACTTGTCTTCATAGTTACAGTTTTAACCCCTGTCTTATCAAAAGTTCTGTTACTTGGGGCATCAAATTGAAGGGAGACTTTGTCCATATTTGCAATCTGTCCTAACTCAAACTCATGTATCTTCTGACATTGAATGACAAAATGATGAAATTCAAGGACCTTCTGCTCATAGCTTTCAGGCATCTTTTGGGCAAGTCTGGTGCATGTAAGCATGCTTAGTCCATTCCGTTTCATGAACCTGAAGCACCAATTTTGTCCTCTTATTATTTTACTATGATAACCATCCTAAAATATTTGACGTGATATTAATTGTGGTTTTGATTTGTATTTCCCTTGTTAATTAGGTATGTTGTGCACCTTTTCATTAAAATCAATAACTTCTTTTTCATCAGCAATTCTTCTTGCCTCAAGCTGACCATCTTTGTGGACACAGGAATTTCAACTTCCCTTTGCTCTTCAATCCATATCTTCAACTCCCTCTCTAAATCAGACCATTTTGCTGACTTGCCTCT
Source organism: Saccopteryx leptura (assembly GCF_036850995.1). Lineage (NCBI taxonomy): Eukaryota > Metazoa > Chordata > Mammalia > Chiroptera > Emballonuridae > Saccopteryx > Saccopteryx leptura. The sequence continues at coordinate 74,134,983 of NC_089510.1, read as the reverse complement.
CATGGCCTTCTTCTGCTGTGGCATTTTCAGTAAGTTTTCTTCTTCCCGTAGCCAGTCTCAGATTGATTTCTTAGTTGGAAAAGGACCAAACTTATGTTCAGCAGCACGATTTCCATTCACTTTTGCAAACTGGATACTTTTAACTTGAATTCAGCACTGTATGAAAATCTTTTCTGAGCATTTCTGGGCAGAACATGGCAAAATGTAACCTACTGTAATATACCAGTAACAAGTGCAAAACGATGAGTGCAAAGACAATAAGCACAAAAAGGAGGAAATGCTAGTAAAAAAATCTGCAACCACTATATAAGACTCACCCAGTTTTTAGACCCCAAATTTTTTGAAAAAGTGTGCTTTTTATACATGAGGAAATACAGTTGATGGGTATAAAGTTTCAGTTAAGAAAAAAATATAAAATATATATAGCTTTAACATAGAGGTAGAGATGTAGGTTTAAATAAAATTCAGAAGAACAAGCCATTGTTTTTTTAAGCAATTAATTAAAATTAATTGGTTATATCAAGATTAAGAATTTCTGTTTGAGGAAACCATGCTCAAAATTAAGGAGAGGTGACTCATTGGAAAGAGAATACAAGAAGTAGATAATGCAAAAAGTACAGTTAAAAGTCAGGGTGAATAAGATTAAATAGTTTTACATATAATAATAAGAGGTGTAGAAGAAGAAAATGGAGGAAAGTCAATATTTATAGAGATATTGGTAAAGCAGGGTATGAGTACTAATATTGAAAAGACACAGTCAATACCAGGCCAGAATAATGGATAATGATAGTCAAGGAACAAATTTCCAATTATTAGTCTTGGGGATACAATGTACGGCATTATGACTATAGTTAACAATACTGTACTGTATACTAAGAGAATAGATAATAAATATTCCCATACTAGAACATAATGTAACTGTTTGTGATAATGGATGTTAACTAAACTTTTTGTAATGATCATTTCACTATATGTACATATTTGAAAGCACTATATTGTACACCTTACCTAATATAATGTTAAATGTCGATTATCTCAATTAAAAATATATTCTAAAAAAATAAAAATAAAAATCCAGAATCTTCCATTAGTTTCATTGCGGTGAAATTTCAAAATATCAAAATATAAAGAAAATCACAAAAGACACACATTCTTTCAAGGAGCAACGAGAAGACCAACAGTAGACTTGTTGGGAAAAAAATGGATTTTTTTCAAAAACTAAGAAACTTTGCTCCTCATAGACATTACTGAGGAACTATTTAAAGATTTTAAGACAACCAAATATTTAGGAGTAAAAAGAATAATAAAACAGTTTATTCAGTAAATATAAGAAGAAAAAATATGGTAAATTAAAAACAAAATAGTGTGGTAGAAATAAACACAAATGTATGTGTAATCAAAATAAATGCATATAGAATAAATAAATTAAAAACAAACTCTTACTTAGATTTGATAAAAAGCAAAACAAAGTTTAGATATTCAATATATCTAAGTGGCACACTAAATTGTTGAATTAAATGCTAAATTAGAAAATATAATTTAATTAACCAATGCCACCATAATAAATTCAATAAAATTTAAAAAATAAATAAAAACATTCTAAAAATAAATAAAAATCAAAAAAATATTATATACAGTTTATCTATCTGTGCACAGGTGCTTATTTATGTAGTAAATGCATAAATGTATGAACTAAAGGAATACACCACAAATTCATTCTTGTCTTTGAAAAAAGAGGAGGGAGAATGGCCTTGGTTGAGGATCAAAGAAATTCACCTTTATGTATTCATTTTATTTTATAAAATAAAAGCATTCTTTTTATATTTTTAAATTGCAGAAAATACAACAAATATTTATGTTTATTCTGGGTGATGTGTATGTGGGTTTTGAAATATTACCCTTGATTCTTCATTAATATTTTACCAATTAAAAATAGAAGATATGGATAATAAACAAAAATTGTTAGCATTATTGTGCAGGAAGAATATATTGGAAAATCAGTCATTGACATATCAAGGTGACAAAAATTAAACAGGATTTACATATTTTATATATTACTATTAAAACTGAATACATATTTGTGTATTATAATATTCATGATATATTTATAAAAATTGATCACATAAGCCACAAATTGTGTTTTAATTTATCTTTAAGGGAAAAATTGTACAGGTCCATAGAATCAAATAGTAATGTAGTAAGAACAGTTTAATCCAACAGATCAAAAGAGAGAATTCTTTCAATTAAAAAATAATCAAATAATCTTGTATCAATGAGGAAATCCAAATTACATTAATAGGTTTTTAAATATAAATGAAACACAAGAATCACCAGAGATTTGAGGAAAGCCTGCATAATGAGAGAAAAACCAAGAGAATAAAAATTTTAAACTATCTAGAGAAAACAAAATAAATTAGAGAAAAGAAGAGAATCTCAGAAAGAAAACTGCAGTTATTAATCTTGGGGAACAATAAGGGAGGTGCAGTTTTACCTGTGGCTTTTAGAACAGCCTAAGTGGGAGTGGTGGGAGGCTGAAGAGCTCTGGGGAAAAGCAAAACAAAACTAATTCGTATGTGATAAAACATATACTATAATGGAGAGCTTGGGAATACTTTCAGTGCCAACAGCACACAGACTTGAGAGCAAAACAAACAAAAGAAAGCTATACAAGATAGGTATGATCCAAAGAGTCAGCCATCTAAATTGTGGCATGACTTGGGTCACTCAGTAGAGTGTAAACAAGAAAAATGTGAACTTGGCCCAAAACTGTTTTCCTTTGATGGCACAGGTTGACCTGATATTAAAACTATTAAAAAACAAAAACAAACAAACAAAAATAACTGGCCTGGCCTGTGGCGGTACAGTGGATAAAGCATTGACCTGGAATGCTAAGGTCGTTGGTTCGAAACCCGTGCCTTGCCCAGTCAAGGCCCATGCAAGAAACAATGATGAGTTGATGCTTCCCTCTCCTCCCCCATTCTCTCTCTCTCTCTCTAAAAATCAATAAATAAAATCTTAAAAAATATTTACCATAGTCATTTCCAATTAATCACTATTATTGGTTTTCAAATTTTAGGATCTTATAGACAGTTTATAGACAAATCATGGAGGAACTAAAGTGACAGAAAAAAATTAAAATGTTATAAAATGACAATGGAAAACTAAGTAAAGCCAACAGCATTTGGGATTTGGAACGGCAAGTGAAGATAGGTAATTATAATGCTATCATGCAAAAAAAGTAGTTACAAATTGTACATATTCTTACTGGAAAAAAATTGATTTGAGAATATTGCTGGAAATGAAAATAATACTATAGTTCTGGTGAGAAAAGAGGAAGAAGGAAAGGAGAGTGGTAAAAGTGTGTTAAATCTCTGTTTATTAAAATAAGATGTCAATAGATAATATCTAAATTATGTGATTCCTTAGAACAAATATTTCAAAAATTTATATGGAACCACAAAAGACCCCAAATAGTAACAGGGATCTTAAGAACAAAGTTGGAGAATCATACTACCTGATATCAAACTATACTACAAGTCCATAGTAATCAAAAAAGCTTGGTACTAGCATAAAAACAGATAGTACATAAGCCCTGGCCCAATACCTCAGTTGGTTAGGGCATCATCCTGATGCACCAAGTTTGCAGGTTCGATTCCCAGTCAGGGCACACACAGGAATAGATTGATGTCTCTTTCTCTTTTTCACACTATCTCTCTAAAGCAATAAATAAAAATTTTTAGAAAAACAGACATATAGATGGAACAGAATAAAAAGCCCAGAAATAAACTCATGTCTTTATGGTCAGGTAATACTTGGCAAAAAAGACAAGAACTTACAGTGGGGTAAAGATAGCCTGTTCAATAAATAGAGTTGGGAAAACTGGACAGATACATGTGAAAAAATGAAACCAGGTCACAAACTTGCACCATACATAAGAATAAACTCAAAATGGATTAAATAATTAAATGTTAAATTTGAAACTTAAAAATTCTAAAAGAAAACACAGGCAATAAAATCTCAGACATTTCTCATATCAATATTTTTTCTGATATATCATTTCAGACAAGGGAAACAAAAGAAAAATTAAACAGATGAGGATATATCAAACTAAAATGTTTTTCCATACCAAAGCAAACCATCAGCAAAAGGAAAAGACAATCCATTGACTGGTAGAACACATTTGCCAATACATCTGATAAGGACTTAATACTCAAAATTTACAAGGACTTTATAAAACTCAATACCTCCTCCCTCCAAAAAAACAATTAAATTAAGAAATGGGGCCTGACCCGGTGATGGTGCACTGGATAGAGCATTGCACTGGGATGCAGAGGACCCAGGTTAGAAACCCCAAGGTCGCTGGCTTGAGTACGGGCTCAACAGCTTGAGCACGGGGTCACTGGTTTGAGCATGGGATCATAGACATGACCTCATAGGCTCTGGCTTGAAGCCCAAAGTCGCTGGCTTGAGCAAGGGGTCACTCACTCTAGTATAGTCCCCTACCCCTGTCAAGGCACATATGAGAAAGTAATCAATGAACAACTAAGGTGCCACAACCAAGAACTGATGTTTCTCATCTCTCTCTCTTCCTGTCTGTCTGTCCCTATCTGTCTCTCTCTCTGTCTCTGTCACAAAAAAAGAAAGAAAAGAAATAGGCAAAGAACCCAAAAAGATACTTCTCCAAAGAAGACATACAGATAGCTAACAGACAGATGAAACAATACTCAACATCACTAATTATCAGAGAAATGCAAATTAAAACCACTGTGAGATACCACCTCATACAGTCAGAATGGTGCTCATTAACAAATCAACAAACAACAAGTGTTAGCACGGGTGTGGAGAAAAGGGAGCCCTTGTACTGCTGGTTGGAATGCAGACTGGTGCAGCCACTGTGTAAAGCAGTATGGAGTTACCTCAAAATATTAAAAATAAAACTGACTTATGACCCAGCAATTCCAAATCTGGGAATATATTTAAAGAAAACTAAAACACTAATTTGAAAGAATATATGCACCCATGTGTTCACTGCAACATTATTTACACTAGCCAAGATCTGGAAGCAGCCCAAGTGCCCATCAGTAGATGAGTGAATAAAAAAGCTGTGGTAGTGACGTCAGAGAAATGGCACCATGAGGAGCGCGACCAACAAATCTCCCCAAAATTTCAACAAGTTCTTCAACCAGAGACAGAAAAATCTATCCTTGGAGCATCTGGGAGTTCCACACACTGAAGGGGAAGGTAGGGTCGAGTGAAAAATTGACTAAATATATAACCAACCCTGAAGGAAATAAATTGGACAAAAAAAAACAATCTGCCTTCCTCACTAACCTGAGCAAAGGCTGCTTTCACTTAGAACTGAGTGTCAGGGGTGGCTAAGCTTGTGGAGGAGGCTAGGCTGTGGCACGAACATTCGTTCCAGCCGAGGAAAGAGCGTGCCTGTGGTTAATCAGCCCATGCGAGCAAATGCACGCGTGGCGAGCAGCAACTGCCAGCGGTGCGTGGGGAGTGCGCCAAAGCGAACTTCCCTATGCCCGAGATTCTCTAGGCAGGTGGGGCACCTCCCCCAGCTATTCAAGCTAACAATCAAGCGTCAGGGGAGGGGCGCGTGGGCAGCTTGCAGTCCTTTCTGTAGCAGATCGGTGGATCTAATCGCTGAAATTAGCTTAACCTACAATCTGCTCACCTCCCAACTGACCTACACGGCTCTAATTGATAAGATCTCTCTCAGTTCAGTGATCTAAGACAAGAAGCATGATATTTTTTAGTGCCCTTGCTAAAGGGGTGGGGGCAACTTCTGATTGACAGAGCTTTCATACTCAGGGATATACGCTAAAAAGAGAGACTTGGCAGATGTTAAGACCTTCTGTACTGCAGGCAGTGACTAGGACATCTCCTTCCCAGCCAAAACAGGTTCCAAAGGGACCTGGGGAGAGTGGTCCCACAGAGTGCTAGGCGTGCTGAACAGGCCTGGAGGCTCATAGAAAGTCATCTTGAGAGGAATTGGCTCCCAGTCCCGCCTAATTACGCTGGCGGCTCTGACTGTCAGAGCCTTACCCAGAGCACTGCATTGAGTGGGGATTTGCTAGCTCTATGAGCCTCTTACTTCCTAGGCAGAGGCAGCGGCAGCCTCATAGCTGGATCATCAGGCTGTTAATTCAGGAAGGAGAGACTAGGAGAGTGGCTCCGGGAAAATGGACTCTTTCATTGTTGGAACCTGCTAACGCTAATAAGCCTTGACTACCAACGAGACTGAAGCCTAATATATGACATGGCCATAGAGTCTCATCAACTGCAAATCTCTGCCTAAGCGTGCCACAGGAGCAGAGCCTGGGGTACAGAGTCACCAACCAGGAAGAGGGAGAGGAAAGAAAAAGGAAGAAGTTAACCTCTCAAAATCAAGAAAAATCTACACATTATGAATTGTTCCACTATTTTTTGTTTCTTTTATCTTCTTGCCTTTATTATTATTATTTCTATTTCCTCCACCTTGGTCCTTTTATTCTCTGCCCATCTTATTCTGTCCTCTTCTTGAACTACACTACCCATAAATGTTACATTTTATTTCTTTTCTTCTTCCTTACTCTCCATGAGGGTTACACTCCAAAACTCTTAACTTTCTCTCTCTCCCACTTTTTATTTTTTTCTTCTTTTCCTTTTCCCTTTTTTCTTATTTCTCCCTCTCTATGAGTTCCTTCTTTTCTCCTTTTACTTTTCCTCTCATTCAATCCTCAATCACGAACTAATTATTTAATTTGGGAGTCAAGTTTTTTTTATTGTGGCATTTTGGGTGCTTTTTACCTTGCTTTTTAACTCATTAGCATTCCTCCCAATCCAGGATCTCCATTCTATTTAGTTTTTGCTCCATGTAATATAATAGTTATTTTTTCCTTTTCCTGTTTCCCTCTTATCCTTCTCATTATATCTCTTAGTCGACCATCACTTATAAGCAAATCATTTTATACTTGACCCAAATTTTTTCCTTTTTTGCATTTTGTGGGTCCTTACTTCCTTTTTTGCCCCCTGAACACTTCCCCCCAACTCAGGCCCTCCGTTATAGGCATTTTTGCACCATTTAGCATATTATAATTCACAGTTCATTATGATATTTTCCTAAGGAGGAGAGGAGAAGAGGGGAAGAAAAAAAAGGGGGGAATAATAAATTATTATTTTTTTTGTGTGTTTATTTTCTCCAAAATTTATTTCCATTTTTTTTTTACTTTTTATTAATTTTAAATAGTGCTATTAACAAGACCACACTCAGATGACATTAAGAAAAAGGAAGTCAAATATCATGGATACAAAAGATAGAGAAGTAGCAGAGATAGATGTGGAAAAATCTATGGAGAAAAAATTTAATATATTGGAAACCTTGGAGATAAATGACAGAGAATTTAAAATAGAAATCCTAAAAATACTCAGAGATATACAAGAAAACAAAGAAAGACAATTTAGAGAGCTCAGAAAACAACTCAATGAACACAGAGAATATATTACCAAGGAAATTGAAACTATAAAAACAAATCAAACAGAGATGAAAAACTCAATTCATGAACTAAAAAACGAGGTAACAAGCTTAGCTAATAGAACAGGCCAGATAGAAAGTAGGATTAGTGACATAGAAGACAAGCAACTTGAGGCACAACAGAGAGAAGAAGAGACTCAAAAATTTAAAAAAAAAAATGAGAAAGCCCTATAGGAATTGTCTGACTCCATCAAAAAGAATAACATAAGAATAATAGGTATATCAGAGGGAGAAGAGAGAGAAAATGGAATGGAGGACATATTCAAACAAATAATAGATGAGAACTTCCCAAACCTGTGGAAAGAAGTAAAGCCTCAAATTCAAGAAGGAAACAGAGGCCCTGGCTGTTTGGCTCCATGGTAGAGCATCGGCCTGGCATGCAGAAGTCCTGGGTTTGATTCCCGGCCAGGGCACACAGGAGAAGCACCAACTGCTTCTCCACCCTTCCCCGTCTCCTTCCTCTCTGTCTCTCTCTTCCCCTCCCACAGCCGAGGCTCCATTGGGGTGGCTCCTTGGCCTCTGCCCCAGGGGGTGGCTCCTTGGCCTCTGCCCCAGGCGCTGGAGTGGCTCTGATTGCAAGAGAGCGATGCCCCAGAGGGGCAGAGCATCGCCCCCTGGTGGGCAGAGTGTCGTCCCCTGATGGGCGTGCCAGGTGGATCCCGGTCGGGCGCATGCGGGAGTCTGTCTGACTGTCTCTCCCCGTTTCCAGCTTCAGAAAAATACAAAAAAAAAAAAAAGAAGGAAACAGAACACCAAGCTTTTTTAACCACAAAAAACCTACTCCAAGGCACATCAGAATGAAAATGGCATAAAAAAATGACAAAGAAAAAATTCTCAAGGCAGCCAGGGAAAAGAAGAATACAACATATAAAGGAAAGCCTATTAGATTATCATCAGATTTCTCAGCAGAAACTCTACAAGCTAGAAGAGAGTGGAACCCAATATTTAAAGTCCTGAAAGAGGAAATTTCAGCCAAGCATACTACACCCATCAAAGTTATCCTTCAAGTATGAAGGAGAAATAAAAACATTCACAAATACAGAAAGGATGAGGGATTTTATCATCAGAAAACCCCCACTCCAGGAATTACTAAAGGGGGTTTTTCAACCAGATTCTAAGAAGAAAACAAAACAAAACCACAAGTAAAAGCTCCACCAAGAACACAATTAAACCAAATTTAAACTGTGACAACAAAAGTTAAAAAAAGGGGGAGAGGATGGAGATTAACAGTAGCAAAGGATGATGAAGTTCAGAAACACTCACACGATAGGGTACTACAATGAATATGGTAGGTACCCTTTTCATTACTTAATGGTAACCACCCTTGAAAAAACCACCACAGAAGCACATGACTTAAAAAAGGTAGCAACAGAGGAAAAAAGTATGGAACAGAAACAAACAAAAACAAATGATAGAAAAACAAAAGAGAAGAATCAAACAAGATACAAAATTAACAGAAAGCAATTTATAAAATGGCAATAGGGAATCCACAAGTGTCAATAATTACACTAAATGTAAATGGATTAAACTCACCAATAAAAAGGCACAGAGTAGCAGAATGGATTAAAAAAGAAAATCCAACTGTATGCTGCCTACAAAAAACACATCTAAGCAACGAGGATAAAAACAAATTCAAAGTGAAAGGCTGGAAAACAATACTCCAAGCAAATAACATCCAAAAAAAAGCAGGTGTAGCAATACTCATATCTCATAATGCTGACTACAAGACAGAAAAGTACTCAGAGTCAAAAATGGTCATTTCATGATGATTAAGGGTTCACTGAATCAAGAAGACATAACAATTCTTAATATATATGCACCAAACCAAGGAGCACCAAAATATATAAGACAGCTACTATTGACTTAAAAACAAAAACTGACAAAAATACAATCATACTTGGAGACCTCAATACACCACTGATGGCTCTAAATCATTCATCCAAACAGGAAATCAATAAAGATATATTGGCCTTAAACGAAACACTAGAGCACTTGGATATGATAGACATCTATAGGACACTTCATCACAAAGCGACAGAGTATACATTATTCTCTAGTGTACATGGAACATTCTCAAGAATTGACCATATGTTGGGCCACAAGAATAACATCAGCAAATTCAGAAAAATTGAAATTGTACCAAGCATATTTTCAGATCATAAAGCCTTGAAACTAGATTAAGCTGCAGAAAAAGGGTAAAAACCCCTCAAAAATGTGGAAACTAACCAATATACTTTAAAAAATGAATGGATCAAAGAAGAAATAAGCACAGAGATGAAAAGATATATACAGACAAATGAAAATGAAAATACGACATATCAGAATCTCTGGGATGCAGCAAACGCAGTAATAAGAGGGAAGTTCATATCACTTAAGGCCTATATGAACAAACAAGAGAGAGCCCAAGTGAACCACTTAACTTCACACCTTAAGGAACTAGAAAAAGAAGAACAAAGACAACCCAAAAGCAGCCGAAGAGGCCCTGGCCGGTTGGCTCAGCGGTAGAGCGTCGGCCTAGTGTGCGGAGGACCCGGGTTCGATTCCCGGCCAGGGCACACAGGAGAAGCGCCCATTTGCTTCTCCACCCCTCCGCCGCGCTTTCCTCTCTATCTCTCTCTTCCCCTCCCGCAGCCAAGGCTCCATTGGAGCAAAGATGGCCCGGGCGCTGGGGATGGCTCCTTGGCCTCTGCCTCAGGCGCTAGAGTGGCTCTGGTCGCAACATGGTGACGCCCAGGATGGGCAGAGCATCGCCTCCTGGTGGGCAGAGCGTCGCCCCTGGTGGGCGTGCCGGGTGGATCCCGGTCGGGCGCATGCGGGAGTCTGTCTGACTGTCTCTCCCTGTTTCCAGCTTCAGAAAAATGAAAGAAAAAACAAACAAACAAACAAAAAAAAACACAAAAGCAGCCGAAGAAAGGAAATAATAAAAATCAGAGCAGAAATAAATGAAATAGAGAACAGAAAAACTATAGAAAAAAGTAATAAAACAAGGAGCTGGTTCTTTGAAAAGATCAACAAAATTGACAAACCTTGGCAAGACTCACCAAGGAAAAAAGAGAAAGGACTCATATAAACAAAATCCAAAATGAAAGAGAAGAAATCACCACAGACATCATAGATATACAAAGAATTATTGTAGAATACTACGAAAAACTATATGCCACCAAATTCAACAATCTAGAAGAAATGGATGAATTCCTAGAACAATAAAACCTTCCTAGACTGAGTCATGAAGAAGCAGAAAGCCTAAACAGACCAATTAGCAGGGAGGATATAGAAAAAACTATTAAAAACCTCCCCCAAAATAAAAGTCCAGGCCCAGACAGTTATACTAGTTAATTCTATCAAATATTCAAAGAAGACTTGGTTCCTATTCTACCCAAAGTCTTCCAAAAAATTGAAGAAGAAGCAATACTTCCAAACACATTTTATGAGGCCAACATAACCCTCACACCAAAACCTGGCAAGGTCAGCAAAAAAAAAGAAAATTACAGACCAATATCTCTAATGAATACAGATGCTAAAATACTAAACACAATACTGGCAAATCGAATACAACAACATATTAAAAAATAATACATCATGATCAAGTAGGATTCATCCCAGAATCAAGGATGTTTCAACATACGTAAAATGGTTAACGTAATACACCATATCAACAAAACAAAGAACAAAAACCACATTATCTTATCAATAGATGCAGAAAAGGCATTCGATAAAACACAGCAGAACTTTATGTTTAAGACACACAACAAAATGGGTATAGAAGGAAAATATCTCAACATGATAAAGGCCATATATGATAAACCATCAGCCAACATCATATTAAATGGAATAAAACTGAGGACTTTCCACCTTAAATCAGGAACAAGACAGGGTTGCCCTCTCTCTCCACTCTTATTTAACGTGGTGCTAGAAGTTCTGGCCAGAGCACTCAGACAAGAGAAAGAAATAAATGGCATCCATATTGGAAAAGAAGAAGTAAAGGTATCACTTTTTGCAGATGATATGATCCTATACATCAAAAACCCCAAAGACTCCACAAAAAGATTACTAGAAACAATAAACCAATACATTAAAGTTGCAGGATACAAAATTAACATACAAAAGTCCATAGCCTGTCTATATGCTAACAATGAAAGATTATAAAACGGACTCAAAATATAATCCCCTTCATGACTGCAACAAAAAAAATAAAATACCTAGGAATAAACATAACAAAGAATGTAAAGGACCTATATAACAAAAACTACAAAGCATTGTTAAGGGAAATCAAAAAGGTACAATGAGATGGAAAAATATTTCTTGTTCTTGGATAGAAAGAATAAATATAATCAAAATGACCACATTACGAAATCAAAGCAATTTATAAATTTAATGCAATTCCCATCAAAATTCCTATGACATTTTTAAAAGAAATGGAACAAAAAATCATCAGATTTGTATGGAACTATAAAAAACCCCAAATAGTCAAAGCAATCCTAAGGAAAAAGAATGAAACTGGGGGTATTACAATACCTGAGTTCAAACTATATTATAGGGCCACGACAGTCAAAACAGCATGGTATTGGCAGAAAAATAGACACTCAGACCAATGGAACAGAATAGAAAACCCAGAAATAAAACCACATATATATGGTCAAATAATTTTCGATAAAGGGGCCAACAACACACCATGGAGAAAAGAAAGCCTCTTCAACAAATGGTGCTGGAAAAACTGGAAAGCCACATGCAAAAGAATGAAACTGGACTATAGCTTGTCCCCTTGTACTAAAATTAATACAAAATGGACCAAACACCTAAATACACAATAAAATACATAAAAGAAGACATAGGTACTAAACTCATGGACCTGGGTTTTAAAGAGCATTTTATGCATTTGACTCCAAAGGCAAGAGAAGTGAAGGCAAAGATAAATGAATGGGACTACATCAGACTAAGAAGTTTTTGCTCAGCAAGAGAAACTGACAACAAAATAAACAGATAGCCAACTAAATGGGAAATGATATTTTCAAACAACATCATTTCAAATAAGTGTCTAATATTCAAAATATACAAAGAACTCATAAAACTCAACAACAAACAAACAAACAATCCAATAAAAAAATGGGAAGAGAACATGAACAGACACTTCTCCCAGGAAGAAATACAAATGGCCAACAGATATATGAAAAGATGCTCATCTTCATTAGTTATTAGAGAAATGCAAATCAAAACTGCAATGAGATACCACCTTATACCTGTTAGATTAGCTATTATCAACAAGACAGGTAATAGCAAATGTTAGAGAGGCTGTGGAGAAAAAGGAACCCATATTCACTGTTGGTGGGAATGTAAAGTAGTGCAACCATAATGGAAGAAAGTATGGTGGTTCCTCAAAAAACTGAAAATAGATCTACCTTCTGACCCAGCAATCCCTCTACTGGGTATATACCCCAAAAACTCAGAAACATTGATACATATAGACACATGTAGCCCCATGTTCACTGCAGCATTGTTCACAGTGGCCAAGACATGGAAACAACCAAAAAACCCTTCAATAGAAGACTGGATAAAGAAGATGTGGCACATATACACTATGGAATACTACTCAGCCATAAGAAATGATGACATCGGATCATTTACAACAAAATGGTGGGATCTTGATAACATTATACGGAGTGAAATAAGTAAATCAGAAAAAGCCAAGAACTACATGATTCCATACATTGGTGGGACATAAAAACAAGACTAAGAGACATGGATGAGAGTGAGGTCATTACCAGGGGTTTGGGGGAGTGGGGGTGCAGGAGGGAAGGAGGGAGAGGGGAAGGTGGAGGGGGAAGGATGCAAAGAAAACCAGATGGAGGGTGACGGAGGACAATCTGACTTTGGGTGATGGGTATGCAACATAATTGAATGACAAGATAACCTGGACATGTTTTTTTTGAATATATGTGCCCTGATTTATTGATTTCACCCCATTAACATTAATAAAAATTTATTTATAATAAAAAAGTCAGGATAAACAAATTCGACTATATCAAACTAAAAAGCTTCTGCACAGCTAAAGACAATAAGAACAGAATAAAAAGACAAACTACACAATGGGAGAACATATTTGACAATATGTCTGATAAGAGGTTAATAACCAAAATTTATAAAGAACTTGTAAAACTCAATACCAGGAAGACAGACAATCCAATCAAAAATGGGTGAAAGAAATGAATAGACACTTCTCCAAAGAGGACATACAGATGGCCAATAGGCATATGAAAAATGCTCAACATCACTAATCATTAGAGAAATGCAAATTAAAACCAAAATGAGATATCACCTCACACCAGTCAGAATGGTGCTCATCAACAAAACAACACAGAATAAGTGCTGGCAAGGATGTGGAGAAAAGGGAACCCTCCTGCACTGCTGGTGGGAATGCAGACTGGTGCAGCCACTCTGGAAAACAGTATGGAGATTCCTCAAAAAATTAAAAATCGAACTGCCTTTTGACCCAGCTATCCCACTTTTAAGAATATACCCCAAGGACACCATAGCACTGTTTGAAAAGGAGAAATGCACCCCATGTTTATGGCAGCATTGTTCACAATAGCGAAGATCTGGGAACAGCCCAAGTGTCTGTCAGTGGACGAGCGGATTAAAAAGCTTTGGTACATATATACTATGGAATACTACTCAGCCATAAGAAATGATGACATCGGATCATTTACAGCCGTGGTCTCTAACCCCCGGGCCGTGGACCGGTACTGGTCCATGGGTCGTTTGGTACCGGTCCGCAGAGAAAGAGTAAATAACTTACATTATTTCCATTTTATTTATATTTAAGTCTGAATGATGTTTTATTTTTTAAAAAATGACCAGATTCCCTCTGTTTCATCCATCTAAGACTCACTCTTGACACTGTCTCGTTCACATGATACATTTATCCATCCCACCCTAAAGGCCAGTCCATGAAAATATTTTCTGATATTAAACCAGTCCGTGGCCCAAAATAGGTTGGGCACCACTGATTTACCACAACATGGATGGACCTTGGTAACATTATACTGAGCGAAATAAGTAAATCCGAAAAAAACTAAGAACTATATGATTCCATACCTAGGTGGGACATAAAAATGAGACTCAGAGATATGGACAAGAATGTGGTGGTTTCGGCGTTGGGGGGGAGGAGAGGGAAGGGATTGGGGGAGGGGAGGGGCACAAAGAAAACCAGTTAGAAGGTGATGGAAGACAATTGGACTTTGAGTGATGGGAATGCAGCATAATCAAATGTTAAAATAACCTAGAGATGTTTTCTCTGAACATATGTACCCTGATTTATCAATGTCACCCCATTAAAATTAATTAAAAAAGTATATAATTTTATTTTATTTTTTTTTGTATTTTTCCAAAGCTGGAAATGGGGAGAGACAGTAAGACAGACTCCCGCATGCGCCCAACAGGGATCCACCCGGCACGCCCACCAGGGGCGACGCTCTGCCCACCAGGGGGCGATGCTCTGCCCCTCCGGGGTGTCGCTCTGCTGTGACCAGAACCACTCTAGCGCCTGGGGCAGAGGCCAAGGAGCCATCCCCAGCGCCCGGGCCATCTTTGCTCCAATGGAGCCTTGGCTGCGGGAGGGGAAGAGAGGGACAGAGAGGAAGGAGGGGGTGGGGGTGGAGAAGCAAATGGGTGCTTCTCCTATGTGCCCTGGTGTGTCCTGGCCGGGAATCGAACCCGGGTCCCCCGCACGCCAGGCTGACGCTCTACCGCTGAGCCAACCGGCCAGGGCCAAAAAAGTATATAATTTTAAAAAAACTGTGGTATATTACATAACAGAATACTACTTAGCCATAAAAAAAAAAAAAAGGAAATTTTACCTTTTGCAACAGCATGGATGGACCTGGAAATTATCATGCTAAGTATAACAAGCCAGTCAGAGAAAGACAAACACCATATGATTTTACTTATATGTGAAATCCAATGAACAAAGTAATCTAATAAACAAAACAGAAACAAACTCATAGACACAAAGAACGGATAACAGATATCAGAGGGCATTGGCTTGGGGAACTGGGTAAAAAAGGGATTAAGCAAGGAAAAAAAACTTACAGGCACAGACAACAGTGTGGAGATTACAGGAGGCAAAGGGGAGTTGGGAGAAATGGAGGAGAGTAGAGGGGATAGATGGTGATATAGAGAAACTTGACTTGGAGTCTGAACACACAAAGCAATATACAGATAATTGGTTTATTGTAGAATTGTGCACCTGAAACACATAATTTTATTAACCTATGTCACCCCAATAAATTCAATAAAAAATAAAAAAATAAGTGATGTGATTCCTAAAGTAGAAGTTTAGTAATCTTATTTACAGATAGATTATTACTAGAGGTATTAAAACAATATTGGTTAAAATGGCTAGCACCAGATAGTGGCACTTCAGTAGAGATGGCTAGGACATAGTTGATTAATTTTCTTTTATTCCTTCAGATTGCTAATATTTAACCCTGTGTTAAATATTATTGCTTTGAAAAAAATCTGCAAGTCATAATGTTGTAATAACTTTGTATGGTGACATGGTAACGAGGCTTATTGTGGGGATCATATTTTAATGTATATAAATACCATATCACTATGATATACACATGAAACTAATAGAATATTATATGTCAATTATGTAAAAAAATGTAATAAGGTAAAAAACAAACAAACCCTGCAACTCAAAGGCTATGTAAAACAAAAAACAATGAGAAACTATGTAAGAAATGTCAGAAATGAACTCAGAGATAAATTAATAGTTTTAAAGCCTTAAATAATTGAAATAAGAAATTAATGGAAGTTAGAAAAACATGAGTAAGGAGACCAGAAAAGAGGGCACAATGAGAATGCAATAAAATATAGCAAATTAGAAAAAATATTAAGGGTTGTAATGTATCTGACACTATTTTATGTTTTAACTCCTTTACTTCTTATAACAAATTCTGAGGGAGTCATTATTATTACCCTCATATTCAGATGAGAAAATGGAGGTACAGATTGATAACTTGCCCAGAGTTATCTAATAATAAAAGAACAAGGATTCAATCTGGTGGTGTGCTGCTACATGTTTGGCAGTGGTTGACTCTTTCCACTTCCCCAAAACAGCTGATTTATAGTTTTTGCAAATAGAAACCATAATCAACTGTAAGCTATCAATAAACTGATGCTGTGAGCGGAGCTGGAAGGAGATGAACCCAAATTTCTCTCCCACCCTGCTGGAGTTGGCTCCGGCACACCACTGACTCAAATCTAGGCAATCTGGCCCCAGAGGATTAAAGTGGAAATATCGAGATGGCATTCTGAGGACATTTCTATTAATATCAATAAAGATTTCTTTCATGATTACATTGCCAACATAACAATAACACACTGTTAACTAATGCAATGAAACAAGTAAGTGACTGCACAGCTACCAAAGTGATTAAAGCGGCATCTAATTCCTGCCAATAGTTAATAAATGCCATTGGGCAATTGGCAAAAGGTAGTCAGGTTAGAGCTCTACCTTATACTATATAAAGATAAATTACAGAGAAATTAAATATCTAAATATTAAAAAAACTCAGAGTATAAGGAGAAAATATGAAGGAATAGTTTTTTAGCTTTGGAATAAAGAAATTTTGTCAGCAAGCCACAAAATAAAAGATTGATAACTTGTATATGAGTGTTTGAGTAGATAAGAAAATGTATATAATCAGTATTGAATTACCAACAAATGTGATTATTTCTGGGGGCTGAATGGATTCTCAATGAGTTTCACTTTGTTGTGTTTTCATTATTTTTATATTTTTTATTTTTTTGTATTTTTCTGAAGCTGGAAATGGGGAGAGACAGTCAGACAGACTCCCGCATGCGCCCGACCGGGATCCACCCGGCATGCCCACCAGGGGCTACGCTTTGCCCACCAGGGACACTCCCTCCGGAGTGTCGCTCTGCCACGACCAGAGCCACTCTAGCGCCTGGGGTAGAGGCCAAGGAGCCATCCCCAGCGCCCGGGCCATCTTTGCTCCAATGGAGCCTTGGCTGCAGGAGGGGAAGAGAGAGACAGAGAGGAAGGAGGGAGGGTGGAGAAGCAAATGGGCACTTCTCCTATGTGCCCTGGCCGGGAATCGAACCCGGGTCCCCCGCATGCCAGGCCGATGCTCTACCGCTGAGCCAACCGGCCAGGGCCTTTCATTATTTTTCAAAATAATATAGTTTATGATAGAGCAATACAATCGACAAATTCAGCTAAGTGATTGATTTCCTGGATAGTAAACATATACACATTGAATAAGAAAAATTAGAAAATATAAATAGACCAAAAATCAGAATTCTTCAAATTCCTTTTCCTCTCATTCTCTTCTGACCCATAAAATGTTTCCAAATTAGCGTATCTTAGATAACAGTCATTTTAATTTTCAAGGAACAACTATAGTAATTTTCAGGTTAGATACTCAATTGTAATTAACAAAAAAAATAAGAAAAAAATTTCAATCCAATATATTCATTTAACAAATATTTTTTGGGTACCTGCTAATTAGATTCTGGGCTACAAAAATTAATGACAATTTTCATGTCATGGAGTTTAAAATCTAGAAAAATAATAATAAAATAAAATTATATTTATAATTACAATGTTAAAATCTAGCAGAGATAAAAAACAAAACAAACAAACAAACAAACAAAAATACTCCAGAAAAACCTAACAAATAGATAGGTACAAAAGATCTTATTAAATAATAAGTAATTAACTTTAGCAGTGTATTAAGAAACAATTATACTAAATAAAGCCAATGAGGTTTTATTTTAGACATAAGGGTGATACAACATTAAAAAATATATTAATAACATCAGTGAATAATTCAGAGAAAAGATATACAAGGATCTATTCCAATATCTGTTTCTTTATGGAACATTAGTTTATTTAACAAATAGTTTTGAACACTAATTCCAGGTGCTCTGCCAGGCACTGACCATAAAATAATAAAAAAGATGGGTATGTCCCTAGTTTCAGATAGTTTATCTCATCTTGGGGAAGACAGAGCAGTAACCAAGTAATTGTAACAGAGAGTGAAGAGGGCCATATGCCATATAGTGAGGGTATTTCTCCCAGCCTAGTATGTCTGGGAAGGTTTGCTGAAGGAAGAATAAGAGTTAGCCAGCAAAGAAGGAAAAATGGTGTGTTGAGTGGAAGAAATAATATAAGCAAAGATTGAAAGCTGAGAGAAAAGAGGTTGGAGTGTTAAGGTAAACTTGGCTGGTGGCAAGAGATGAAACTGGAGAGGAGGGAAAGGTCATTCAGTTCTTTTAAGTCATATTAAGGAGTGTGAATTTTATTCTAAGAACAATAGAGAGCCATTGAAAGATTTAAAGTTGAAGGGTGGGGGAAATGTAAGACAATCAGTTTCACATTTCAGAATGTTCATGAGAGCAGCAGTATGAGAATGAATTCAGAGGGGACTGATATTGGTGGCAGATAGTTAAAAGCTCCCTTAATAACAGAAAAGAAGGGATAGCAACAGAGGCCAAGGCAGTGACAATAGAAGAGAAAAGTCATGACAAATCTGAAAGAGAGTCTGGAGGTAGCAGATGAAGTCTTGGTGATAATGGCATGGGAGAGAAGAAGGTCAAAGCTGATTGGGTACTGGTGGGAGGATCTGCTAAAAGCTTTATTAATTATGTTATATTCACTTGAAACTGACAAATTAACTCTTACTCAAACACTAGAAACATTTCTATGGAAATCTATAACAAGATAATAATGCCCATTATTACTGCCATTATTTAATATTATGTTTCAAATGATACTAGTGTAAAGATGCAGACAATTTAATTAAAATAATTATTGGATGCCAGACAACCACTGTCCTTATTTGAAAATATGACTAGAAAATCTAAGTGACACAAAAGAAAACCTATTAGAAAAAATAAGCAGCCTGTAAAATTTCAAAATATAAAATAAGTATTTTTAATTTTTATTATTTTTTTAAACATATATTTAAATTTTTATTTATTTATTCATTTTATAGAGGGGGTAGAGAGCGGGGAGGAGGCAGGAGCAGGAAGCATCAACTCCCATGTGTGCCTTGACCAAGCAAGCCAGAGGTTTCAATCTGGCAACTTCAACATTCCAGGTTGACGCTTTATCCATTGTGCCACCACAGTTCAGGCTAAAATGAGTATTTTTTAAATCATAGTTTTTCATTGGATCAACAAAAACATATTAGAAAAGGTAATTTTGAAATTTTCTTTTCAAAATAAAATGCAAATGTGAAATACCTAAGAATAGATTAAAAATTAATCAGTATTGATATACAAGGAAACAAACTTTACTGAATAGATGAAGTCATACAACGTTCTTGAATATGGAGACACCAGTAGAAGAAAGTCAATTTTCTCAAATTGGTTTATAAATTTGATACAAATTGATTTTAAAGTTAATCTAAAAGTGTGAGAACAGCCAAGAACATTTTTTAAAATTTAAAAAAAGAAGAATTACAATTAGGAATAATACTGCCAGATATGAAAATATATTTTAAAGTCATGATAATTAGAAGTCTGGCACAGTTGCATAATTAGATAGCACAGTAGAATAGATTAGAGTGCCTCAAAATATTGCCAATTATATGCCAATTTTCGTGTATGATGAAAGTAACATTTAAATCACAGAAAAATAAGGGAGTGGACTGAATAGAAGTATTCATCTTTTCTCCTTAGGAAACTTTTCTAAAATATTAGTAAAAGGATTTTTTTTAAAAAGCATGGAACTATGAGTACATAATGGATCAGAAGAGAAGACAAAAGCAGATAAAAGATGATAGCTTTTGGGAAGACAGAGAGCAAATGGAAGAACAGTAACTTAACTCAGCATGGGAAGGAAGCTGTAACCAAGGTGCCAGCAGAGAGAGATACTAAAATGAAGTCCAGACACAGTGAATTGTGGGCAAGGTTGAAAACAGAGGGATTAAGCAATGCCTGTAACCTGAGTCCTGGGTCTCCTCCAACACACTTCCATAGCAACAGCTAGCCATTTACCTATACGGGGCTGAAGAAAAGAGGATTATTTTCTTGGGAAATTGAAAAGGGACTCCAATGTTAGTTACACTTGGGCTCCACTGTATTGTTGTCTGATCACTCTAAAACAAAGCTTACTAATTTAAAATCTCATCTTCTCTTCCTCTTCCCCTAGAAAAGCTCCTAACTAGTTTTGGAATCTTCTTCTTAAATATGCCTAGACAGTGGTGGGATTCAGCCGGTTGTCACCGGTTCAGCAGAACAGATACCTACCTTATTTCCCCACATATAAGATGCACCTTACTTCTGGGGCCCAAAATTTGAAAAAATAAATATATTACAAAAGTTATTGAACTCATTTTATTCATCATAAAATTCATACAACTCATCACTGTCAAAACTCCCATCCATTAACTTGTCCTCATCTGTTTCTGATGATAAATCACTGTCTTCATATATTGCCTCATCCTCAGTTCCATCTGTGGTATTTGAAATGCCAAACCACTGTGTAAGATGCACCCAGTTTTTAGACCCCAAATTTTTCAAAAAAGGTGCATCTTATACATGGGGATATATGGTAATTTTTTTTTTTTTTTTTTTGAGTTCAGTGAATCAGTTGTTAAAATGGCATTTGCAATCAAGGTTCTCTCTAAGGTGGGTCTGGGCAACTGCCCAATGTGGAAACCACAAATTTATATTCCTTACTCCTTTTTAACATTAATCTGCACAACAGTATATTTTAAGCACCCATAGGCTCATTCCTTCCACAGTGAAAAAAAATTGAGGGAACTATGCTTATAATATTTATTTATTCATTTTATAAAACTCATTACACCTTTGATGAAGTAATACATTTTAATTCCCTCATGTTTGTTACTTCAGTAAACATATAATGTAAAAAGTGCCAAACAACCAGGTGGTGACAAGCTGTCATTTGTTTCAGCTTTGTGTTACACCCAAAATTCCCCGAGATATTATGAGCGTGCTGGTGTTCCCCAATCAACAAACAGTATGGAAATAAATAACAGTTTTATTGTTTTTTTGTCAGGTATTATTTAATATGTTTTCATTAATATTTTAAAACTTTCTTATATCATAATCTAGTTTTGTGTATCTCTTTTATTTTTCTTATATAAGTATTAAATGCATGAAATAATAAACTAAAAAACTTTTGGTAAATCGTTTTTTTATATGTAAGATGGTCATTAGGGCAGAGAAACAGCTGTTAAATAATTTGAATCCCACCACTGAAAATAACCCAGTATTGAAGATCTAAATTTTCAGATTAAAAGGGCTCAGTGATTACCAGCAATGTCCAACTCTCCTAGTTATCAAAAATAATTGGCTAATAGTGGTCACCTGGCCTCTACTACTTTAGGAAACTATCATTGTCATGGCTATTAAAGTATCTAACCATGTGACTGTTTCCTGCCATCAGTACTGCCCTTCAGAAGACAGCTACCCCTTGACCTTTAGTAATGCTCATGCCCTTCTCAATGTCAGATTCCCAATGGCCTTGGTAAATGTGTCCTCAGCACTCTCCTTTAGATCACAGCATGTTATTGGTCTATTGCAACATGACCACTTCCTTTCTCTGTCACATTCTATAACAACTCAGACATTTTGGTGTCAGTGGACACTGGTTCACTGATTATTACTTTTTCCAGATGTCTGAGGGTCAGCTATGCAGTGAGTTTGCCATATTTTCTGTGGTACTTGCCAGGGTACTACTACCATGTCCCAGGAAATTTCCTCAAAGCCAGTGAATTATTGCAATAGCATCCCTCTCCACCATGACATTTTAAAAGGCCACCACTTGGTGAAATATTTATCAATTGAGCTGTCATGTTTTGCCAGGGATTATCCATGACAATGCATGCCTCACCTACCCAGTAGGATGTTGTCCTCTACACCCAGCAGGTAGTGAATGAACAGTTCCAAGCCCCCATCTGTTTTCTTGAATCATTCTTAGTACAATTTGCATTAGTCCTCTGAAAGGTAGATGCCAAGACAAGATTAGGCATGCAAGACCTTTACTGGGGAAATACCTATGAGGGATAAAAGGGAGGGGTTCTGAGGAGGCTAGGAGAGTTATCAGACCATGTAGCAGTTCTGATTTTTTTTTAAAAGGAGACAGGGATGGAAGAAAGGTCTCAGGTGTAGCACAAAGATAAGACAGTTTGGCAGAGTAGATGGGGAGTCCCTGAACCTGAGTCACCTGTCAGAGGAGTCTCATGTCTCCCAGAAATGAGCCTGCCATTGACCTGGAGCCAACTGTGGGAAGGGTGGCCTTGGCGTGAATCAGAACAGTGGTCCTGGATTCAGAACAAGGAAGCTGTGGCTAGCAATCAGTTTTGTTTTCCACACTAGGAGATCTGAGAGGTACTTTTTATGGCTACCACATTATGTTGATATGGTATGTGTGTGTGTGTGTTTGTGTGTGTGTGTGTCTGTTTCTCTATTTGTGTTGAGGAGGAATTCTATGAGCAAAGAACAGCATACGGGAAGACCCCAAGGTAAAAGAGCTTGGTAGTTTTCAGAAATTGAAAGGAGGGGAAAGTAGGCATTAGCTAAATTAGCAGCAACTAGGATTAGGCATGAGATGAAGAGTGACCTAGTTAGAAGTAAAGAGTATGTATACAAGGTCCAGAAGTGTTAAATGCGGTACATTTACAAAACTGCAAATAGTGTAGCTGGTTGGAGTATAAAGTGCAAGGAGAATTAAAGAAGTAAAGTGTTCTGGATGAGGCTGGAGAGAGAAGCAGGGACTTGGTCATGAATGGTCTTTAAAAGTCCACTAAGGGCCCTAGCCGGTTGGCTCAGTGGTAGAGTGTTGGCCCAGCATATGGATGTCCCAGGTTTGATTCCCAGTGAGGGCACACAGGAGAAGCACCAATCTGCTTCTCCCTCTTCTCCCCTTTCCCTTTACTTTCTCTCTCTCTCTTCCTCTCCTGCAGCCATGGCTCTATTGGAGCAAGTTGGCCCTGGGCACTGAGGATGGCTCCATGGCCTCTGCTCAGACACTAAGAAGAGCTCAGTTGCTGAGTAATGGAGCAGTGTCCCAGATGGGCAGAGTATTTCCCCCAGTGGATTTGTTGGGTGGATCCTGGTTGGGATGCATGTGGGAGTCTGTTTCTCTGCCTCCCTTCCTCTCACTGAATATAACTAACTAACTAACCAAATATCCAGTAAGGAAAAGCAAAATACAAGTTAAAAAGTTTGAGATTTATTCTAAAACAATGGTGAGTTATAAGGGGCTGAAAGCTAAGTGATACTGGCAGGGGGGTCTAGTTAGAATCTACTACAGGAATTTCACTAAGGGGTGAGGTAACCTGGGGTAAAACAGTGGCAACAGGGTTAAAGAGCTGAGACTGATTCAACAGAAATCTAGGAGAGACTTAATAGAATTCCAGGAATAATTGGATATGAAATATGCAGGAAAGAAATGGATTAATCACAGATGTTGCCCATATTTCTTGCTTGGAATCTGGGTAGTAGGTATTGTCAGTCACTTTAATAGAGATTGTATGATATGAGATTTTGAAGAAAGACAATGGGCTCTCAACATATGGAACACCAGTAGGCATTTAAATATGTAGTCCTGAACCTGGGAGCAAGATTTCATCCTGAGAATCAGGAAGGGTCGGTGTAGCCACGGGAGTAAAACAGTTGCAAAGGGAAAGTAAACCAAGTAAAATTAGAAGCAGAACCCAGAATGAAACAGTTCATTTATGGTTACTGGTATTCTGCTGTAGCTTTGTACTATAAATTTATGTTTTCATTACCTTATTGTCAAACCTTGAAGTTTTTTCCTTCTGTTTTTAACTCTTACAAATAATCTTGTAGTGAACAATTTTGCCCATAAATCTGTCTAAATTTCAGATTATTTTCTTAACACAGATACCAGAAGTAGAATTAATGGGATGCTATCCCATTTTGAAGTGATGAGGTATTTAGGAAACTAGTTAATTATGTAAAGAATTTTTATGGACAAAGTTAGGTGTGATACAGTTTAAGAAAAGATTGTGAATGATCAATTCTTTCTAGGGAGAAGGTAGTTATGAAAACAATCTTTTCAAAATTTTCTAGGGGAAGGTTAGGCCTCTTTGGGGTCTTTCAGATGTTAGAAGTTATTAGAGGAGTATTTGGGGCCATCAGATAGAAACAAACCCTCAAAAGAATATTCACAAGGAATATATGAA
Organism: Saccopteryx leptura; assembly: GCF_036850995.1. NCBI lineage: Eukaryota > Metazoa > Chordata > Mammalia > Chiroptera > Emballonuridae > Saccopteryx > Saccopteryx leptura. The sequence continues at coordinate 74,110,248 of NC_089510.1, read as the reverse complement.
GAAATAAACCAAGAGTCCTCCTTTCAGGCTTTCCAGAGAGGAATAGTGACATTGAGTTTGAGGTTGGGATCATGGAGGACAGTTACCCAATGAGCAATGCTGCTATGCTCTCCTCTAGACAACAGCCAACTTTCCCTCTCCTGTGCCCAGTTCTCAGGCACACTTTGGCTAAAGTGCTTTGTTATTCTTTCTTGTTGTTGCTTCCCTTCAAAGCAACCCTGGAAGAAGCTTGAGCTTTGGAGTCACAAAGACCTGGAGATATGACTCAGTTCTTCTACTTATTTCATGGTATTCTAAGTATTTATTTCTGCAAAACAAATTACCTCATGAAAGTGGGATTCGGGCAGGATTTGGCAGGCACAGTCTGCTCCACTTGAAATCAGCTGGCACAGCTCAGAGACTGGAGGCTGGATCTGTCTGAAGCAGGATTTCTTAACCTCAGCAGCGTGAACATTTGGGGACTGTGAATTGTAAGAAGTTTAGCAGAATTCCTGTCCTCTACTCACTAGATGCCATGCCAGCAACACTCCCTTTCTAGTTGTAACAACCAAAAATGTCTCCAAAAATTGACACATGTTCCCTCCCAGAGGAAGTAGGGAGGCAACATTAGCCCCAGTTAAGATCCAACATGAAGTTTTGCTCTCTCATATCTGTGGTAGTTGATACCAGCTATTGACTGAGACCTTAGGGAGGCTCATGTGTAGGCTAGAACACCCACATGTGGTCTTTCCAAAATGATGTGCCTTCTCACAACATGGTGGCCAAGATCTGAGGGTGATCACCAAGGCAGAGGGAGGGAATGGGGGGTGGAGGGAAAGCTGTATTGCTTTTTATGGTGTAGCTCTGGGTGTCATGCAGCTTCCCTTACTCTCATTTGTCCATCTAGGCAGCCACAAGGGCCATTCTCAATTTTAAGGAGAGGGGAACAGATTCTATCTTTTGATGAGGGCCTATGTTAATGACCTCTATGTAATTGCTATGTATTTCTGGGTCTACACCTTTCTAATTCTATTAGTATTATTTTGTTAGTGACTTAGTTAAAGCATTTACTGTAAATCTCCTTGGGGTTTTCTTCAGAGGGTTCAAGAAAGAACTGGATATTGTTGCTGGAAAGTGGCTAAGGACCCAGACCAGGAGAATTGATGGTGGCTAGGTAGCCACAGAGGAATTCCTAAGTGGATCTGTGTGAAGATAACTGCAGGATCAGGTACTCAGGAAAAAGTAACAACAACCACCACTGAGAAGACAACAGCTATGATGACAACAAGAAAAGGTGAAAATGTTTGTCTTGAGCTGAGTTGGTTTTCACCAAGATGAAGTTCATGTAATTCAAGATATACCTGGTTTCCAAAAACAAAGTACAGTTCTCTTGGGGCTACTCAATCTTTATCAGGTTTTTCTTCCACAAAAGACTGTTCTTGCTGAGCAATTTCATTGTCTTCTGGGAAAAGATGTTCTATAGCATGTTCTTACCAACCAGAGAATGGTATCTGTAATAGCAAGTAGTTATTGGTGTCTGAGTTTTCGTGAGGCATCTTATGATAAAAACAAGCCACCTTCCTGCTACCCTCTTCACTTTACTGTGTTGGAGTTGGGCTCAGCCTCAAATTTAGGAATGGCAGAAACTGCGTGTTTATCATTTAAGATCAAAGTCACTTAGATAAAGGTACAAAGGGGGAAACTGACCAAATAAAACAGCCCTCGCTATTTGTGAAGAGACTGTGGCAGGAAGAGATCTTGGCAGTGGCGTCAAGAGCAATAGGGTCTTGACTTTCAGTAGGATTCTTCAGTTCAATAGGATTTCCAGACTTTCCCTATGTAATTACATCCTGAGGCTTCAATCTACAGAAATTTATTTGAAGAAAAAAAATCTTATCTCTAAAAAAAGATATATATTCAACATTATCTATAATGAAAAGTTTATAATAATGTAAAGGTCCAACAATAGGGGAATTACTATATAAAGTGGCAAATTGACTGGATAGAATATTATACATTATTAAAATATAGGTTATTAGAAGCAAGAAAAGGGGGTATATAACTAAATGAACCTAATGATATCTGAAATTATATAAATATTATAATTTTTTTGTTTCAACATTTAAAAAATTACACAACAAATACAGATCTAGAATTGCATTATATAAATTCAAATACATGTATATAATCTCATTATTAAAATAAAAAAACCTCAAAAAAACAAGCATCTTCCTTTGTGACCTTCTCTAAGCTTCTTATTCCTATTCCCAAAGCAACTATTGTTGAGATCATGGTGCATTTCTCTTCTCAACTTCTATATCTTTCCATGGGCCATATTTTTTATAATGAGATTATATTATATTTATTTTTCTACAACATGCTTTGGTTATTTAATGATATGTATGAAAATCTTTTCCATAAGTACCACTGTTATTATTAATATTGCATCATATTTTTAAATATCTGAATTCACCAGTTTGAACATGTTGTAATTTACTTAACCATTTTTCTACTGATGTAGATTTAGATGTTTTCTGGTTGTTGTTTTTTTTAACTCTGCAAACAATGATTTAATGAGCATATATATGTTTGTGAACTTATGTGAATATGTCTGTAGAATGATACCGCAAAATAGAATTTAAATAGACACTGCCAAATTGCCTGCCTTACCACCTTTTTCCATTATATACTCCAACAAATGAAATATAAGGTGCCTGTATCCAAAAATGAATATTTTCAATCTCTTTAATTTTTGCCAATAAACGATGCTTCATTGGTTTAATTTCAATTTTCCTGATTATCAGTGAAGCATTCTTATTGCTCATTTACATTTTTTTTAGTAAATTGCTTATTTGCATCTTTATGGACATTATTATTGCAACCAGAAAAACAATAACAAAATGATGAAAAGAAACACATAGTGATATTTATAGTAGTTGTATTAAGGAGTAGAATTACAGGTGATTTTTTTCTCTTCTGTACTTTTGAACATTTAAATGTGCTTACATTAAGAAGGAAAAGTCAATTACCTCTATGGCTATTCTTTAGTTATTTCTACTCCTTCATAAATCTCTTGGGACTATTTAGGACTATTTACTAAAAATGTCTACACCCTTAATGGACTGTGGGCAGGGACAGGAGGGCAACACCAGCACAGTTTGCTCATTGTTAGAAGTTGCATGATTTTTTTTATAAGCCTGAAAAAGCAGTACTGGTGGCTGGTTCTGAACCTTCTGCATGGTGGGTCTCAGATTTCTGTTCATCTCCACCGAAAATTTGGTTTTGCCTACTTATGTTCTCAGCTGGTAGAATTGCATAAATGAATCACAAAAGAAATTGCTGAAAGAAACAAAATGATACAAATGAAAGACCTCTTAAAATACATTTTATGGGGCAAAATGATTTATTATTTTATGAAATTGTTATTTTTCCTTGTCTGTTCCTTATAAAACATATCTGAGGACTGGAGCAGCTCTGTTTGGTGCTTCTGCCCAAAGGCCGACACTGAAGAATGTAAAGCAATGAAACACAAGCTTTCCTTACAGACCTGTGCTCAGTCAGGAGGCCAGGTGGGGACTACAGCATTGCTGGGGACCGCTGGCATAGCTTGGAGTGGGGAGAGGACCAAAGCGCGGACATTGGTTATCAGGCTGCTTGCAGGGATCTGGACATGAGCTGAGGGGAGAATAAGCTCAAAAGGGAATTAAGTAAGGAAGATGTTGGGTTTTAGTTGGATACACTTGGGTTAAAATCCTGACTTGACCTCTTTTTAGTGGTGATATTTTGGGCAAGTAATATCTACATATTTTAGTCTTAGTTATTTTCCAACTTCAAATGGGGATAAGAATGCAATTGGCCCATGAAAGTTATTATCATGATTAAATGAGATAATGTACTTCAAGTGCTTTGTAGCATGTAGCATAAAGATACTGCTCAATAAATAGTGATGTGACATTGATTATTTTAAGTGTAATAAAATAATAATCAGGTAGTAGAGAGCCAATCATGGAGACTGGCATTGGAGATTGGATTCCATACCCCTTGAGGGAAAAAATTTTGTCCTGTATTATTTCCTTTGTTCCATGCTGGTTCCTCAATTCTTGCTTGTTCCTTCAGTTCCCCAAGATTTTGAACCAGTGAAAGCTCACCTGAGAATAAAACATAAAACTATTTGGCTTCTGCTTATTTAATTTCCCCTGGTCTAATAGCAGGACTGGCTTCAGATCTTATAGTGAGAATAAAGTAGACCAGTCAGGCAAGAAAGTACTGGCAATAGATTGTATGAAGGGCATTTTTAAGGTGGAAAAAAAAGCTCGATAACTGCTCATAGGTATCAGTGAAGGAGAAAGGAAAGTCACAGATGTGTGAACATTTTCTGGTCTGAAATGGATGGAGTTGGAGACCAGGATTCTTACCATAGCATTCCTCATACATTCTGCTGCTCATAGAATTGTACTGGCAGTCAAAGCAAAAACCTTCACCTAGTTTACCATACTACAATACTTCTGTTCTTAATTTTACTACTTCTAATTTTTTTCTCTTTTGGAAAGACCCCTCTCTCTTCCTTCTCATCACTTATTAAAATGCATTTACATAAAATGACTCCCTATAGCATCCAAGATTGCTATTAACAGTAGCCAATAATTTTTATAAACTGTCTCTGACATAAACTGCTTTCAGAGTTTGTATCTTTTACCACAAACTAATTTTGCAGAAAGATTCTCTCTGGGAATAATGTTTTGATTGGACAAGATTTCTCTAAATGATTCAAATTCCTGATACAAGTCATGTGCTGTACCTATTGATAAAAATAGCTCATAGCTGTTGACATTCTAAAATTATTTGTAATGATATTGATAGGCAATGTGCTGGGAACTTTATATGCCTTGTTCCCAGGTATAAATGAAAAATAAAGTTTACATAGGTGAGATTACCTACAGCTGCTAGGGAGCAGAGAAGAAACTTTGCTATTAACTTTGTACCTGGGGCATGCAAGTCCTGAGGCTTCATAGCAAATTGACAGAGGTTCTGTGAAGCCAGAGGCTACATCTTCCTGGAATGTCAATGTTACTAGACTCTTTAGATAGAGACATATAATACTACCTAAGCATTTATTGCTGCAATGTCTAGATTCATCAGTTTGGAGTAGAAACAATGTCATCCTCAACCAGAACCCTACAGTATAAAAATTCTGAGATCCCCATCTGCCCATTGTATTAGGATGTCCAGGCTTTTCCAGTGGCTTTCCCGATATTTCCAAGGGCCTCCAAAAAGGTTTACTTGGGTTCAGATGGTAAGGTCTATATGCTCTTGCCTTCCACTAGTTAATGCAGATCTCAGATGTTCTCCCTGAGGATGGAGGGCAACACAACATGGCCCTGGAGGCTGTGTATCTAAGAACCTGGCCACCTCTGTGTGGCTGCTGTGAAACATCCAGCCTCTGCATAGGTGCTTAGCATGACTACTATCTGTCTGGCAGTCTGTTTGAGCTAATTGCTTCTACAGCCTAGCATTGAAGGGATGCCTTGTGTTCTCAGAATGCCTTCCCATGCTCTGCATTCAGGAGAGATTCTTCAGTACTGATTCTTCCAAGCATTTCCAGGTTCTTGTCTAAGTCCAGGGCCTTTCACTTTGTGTGAAAGAAACCTTTGGTCTTTCCCAAAATGTGTTTCTTGTCATTTCCAGATTGACATCTGGACATGGGAAGCTATGTCCCATAACTGGAGTTTATCCAGGTCATATATAAGGAACTAGAATGATCTGCTTTACCAACTTACAGGACAAAATACAGATACACCACTTTATAAATAGGCATATTTTGTTGTTCTTTTTAAATCTTGTTTATGTTCTACATCCCTATTTTGACTTATTCAAGAACTCCAGGGCCTATTTTGTCCTAAAGAATTTAGATCCTTCTCCAAATGCCAAGCAAAGAAAAATAGAAAGTCCAATTAATCCACTAGCACCATTGGTTTGGATCCTCCATAACATGTTGCTATGGGACCCGAAACTCATAGGTGCTTACTTAGTTACAGCAATACATTCACTGGCAATGGTACAACCTTGGCCCCCAAGGTTACTGTGATCTTAGTTTACACTTCTAAAGTCAGCCATTGCTCCCTCAAACATGACTCATATCTGATAGATGAATCTGGACAAGCTTTCAAGCCCCACCCAAATATAATGCTAAAGCCCACCTTTCCCCACACATGTCTAGGCTCACCCACCTTTCTCCTTACGGTGAGTTACCTTTGCTTAACAGGGCCTTTGGTAGGCTTCCCAACCAGATCTTCATTGAAGATACCCTAATCCAACAAGGACTTTTTATTGTCAAAAATAATTTGAATTTTAAAACCAGAAATTTCTCATTAGTTTTTCAAGAGATCTTTCAAGTCCTTATTCAATTTGGCTCCCCTTACAAAGTTTATTAAAGGGATATTATAGTGGTAAGAAAATTGTGTCATCACTGATTCCCAAAAGAAAAGTGCTAACTCACATTAGGTATTCCGATCTTAGGATATCTTTGAGTACTGAGTGCAGCTAATCTCTGCCTCAGAAAAGGAGACAAAGTTTTATTTTCTAAAGTATCTGGCTCCTTACTTCATGCTCTAGTAACCTTTTCAGCACACTAAACACTGAGAGCATTCTTTTAGGAAAAATCCCACACCTAAACTCTGTTAGGATTTCCTAAATTTTGAATTAATCTATTTTATCAATAGTTACCTGATTATACATAGATGTCTTATGAATTGTAAAGCAAACTCATATTATTTATTATAGATAAAATATGAAATGTCAGATATTATAAACCTGAAGTTAGTAGTTATGGGTTGAACTCTTAGACTCATGACATTTAGAGATATTTTACAAGAAAATCGAGAACTATCTGAAAGCTCCAAGTGTAAAGACATTGTTGGACTATAGGTCTTATATTAGACTTTTAGAAATACTATTAGGTTCAAAGTTCTAAATTTTCATGTTACATAATATATATTAATAAAAGAATACACTATTAGTTCTCTGTGTGATTAGCATAACCAAGTTTTCTATAAATATACAAAACTACTAGACTTACACAAAGAAGTCAAAGTGAAACAAAATGAACCAGACAGAATCTAGTAATGGTCCTATCATAAACAAAAATTTTTTATTAAAATACTGTAGCCACACTATAGTGTTGGTTGATATGATATTGTGTAAACCTAACAGAACAATTTTTAAAGGTAAATAACTATGTTGAATGTCAGATTAACATATAAAAATAGAAAAATCATACTCAAGGAAAAATAACAGAGAATATTAAAATGTTTCAAATTTTTAACATGACAAAGGGGGAAGATTTGACAAACACAACTTGTCTCCTCTCCCATATTCTTTAGCTCTAGAAAGTCAGTGTTTGAAATGAGTTACAGGAGTGGCCTGTGGGCCAAATCCTTATGATTGACATATTTCCTTTAGCCAGTACAGTATTGCAAACATTTTGAATAAATTGCCAACACAATTTACTCAACAACTGAGATTTAAACCTCAACAATTGAGATTTAAAATTATCCCTGCCCTGGTCAGATAGCTTGGTTGGTTAAGAGCGCTGTCCTGAAGCACGGAGGCTGCCAGTTCGATCCCCAGTCAGGACACATAAAGGAACAGATAGATGCCCTTCTCTCTCTCTCTTCCTCTCTCACTAAAATTAATAAATAAAAATTAAAAATAAAATAAAAATATTCCTGAGTTTCTCAAAAAAAGAGAATTGGCAACGATCATGTGTGGCATATGAGTCCCCATCACAATCACCACTCTCACGACTCAAGGAGACGCCATGCACATGGATTCTCAGTAAATGAGAGGTCCTGGCATTGCACAGCACTTTGGTCCTCGACTCCTCATCTAGCCTGAATCATTCACTTATGTCATGTAGGCAGCCCATGTTTAAGGACCTTATACACCATAAACTGTGCATAGACAATCAATATTACTCTTATTCTCCCTATAGAAATCATGACTGTCTAAGTGGAGCTCATGCAGAAGAAGCAAAGAGGGGCCAGAATCAGTGACTCACCATCAAGATGCTTTCACATTAGTCAAAATAACAAGAAATTACACTTGGCAGGAAAAAGGTGGGTCATTAGAAAGCATCAAGTAAGAACAGGTTCAAAAAAGCAAGCAAGGAGGATCTATAGAGGTATTGTTCACAATAGGCATGTGAGGAATGACCATTGTTGTCTATCAACAGACATCATTTCAGATCCAGGAAAATAATTGAATTCCAAGAAGTCTGTATAGTAAGGGAACTAGCAACAGGACTGGAATAAAAAGAAGTCTTTAATTCTGAGAAACAAGAAAGGATTCTCTCATTCTTGGGTAAGTCAGGAATTGAACAGGCGATCAAAGTTGAGGTTTAATTGCTGGTATTGTTATGTGTGCTGGAAACGTTTTTTATGTATCAGAGTGAAATCAATGTTAAGGCAAATCTGGAGCTGAGCTCCTCAACTGGAAGTCTTGGATTCATGGAATTATATACTTGATTAAGAATGGGACTGGAGGAGTGATATCAGAGAAATGGCACCATGACGGTGCTCCCGATATCTCCCCCTGAAATTTCAATAAATTCAACAATTAAAGACAGAGAAAAAAATCTCAGGAGCATATGAAATATACACACACTAGACAAAGGTATGATTGGGTAAAAAGGTGCTGAATATATAATCCACTCTGAAGGAAATAAGACGGAGAACGGAGTATTCTGCTTTCCTCACTGATCTGAGAAAGGGCCGCTTTCATCTGGAACTGAGAGAAACAGAGGATCTAGGGCAGAGAGAAGAAGCTGGGATAGGGTGGATGACCAACCAGAGGAGAGAGCACGCTGGCTCGGCATGAGATCGTTAACACGGGTCTAGCACGGGCGGCAGGATCCAATGGAGGTTGCCAGTGCGGGTTGCCTGTGGAAGCCAGAGCTGGACCGGCTTTGTGAGCTCCCAGTACTGCGATTGTGGGCAGTATGCGAGTGGCTCTACCTGGTGTCTCTTGTATGGGTGTGTGCCCTGGTGAGCAGAAGGGCTAGGTCCGAGATTGTCAGCAGTGGACTTCTGCATAAGCTGTGTTTCTGTGTGGTCCAGGCTCCTTGACCAATAGCACAGGAAGTGCACAAGGGCCAGGATCCCTAGGCCTGGAACTGTCGAGGCACGGCATCTCCGCAAGCTGATACAGGTCTCAAAGTGCATTCCTGCATTTCCAACACTGTCTGAGATCACAGACGTTGTGTGCCTAAGTGGGAGGGAGCAGACCTCCATGTGCACTGTGGAAGTCATGGGGGCTGGGTGCTCACGTGGCTTGCTGTGGGCTACCAAACAGGGCACAAAGGAGAAGACTGTGGAGATTAGAGCCATGGAGCGCTGAGGCACCATAGACATGCCCTGTGGCCCTTAGAAAGGCACCTGATCTACAAACGGCTCCCAACCTGCGGCACACTGAGACATGCTAGACCTGTCCACTAGCCCTTAGAAAGGTTCCAGAACTACAATTGGCTCCCAGCAATGCCTGCTCTCAGTGGTGGTTCTGGTTGGCACAGCCTTACCCAGAACTGTGCTATGAGCAGTGCTGCAGGAAGGACCTGGCTGCTCTTAGAGCCTCTAGCTCTGCAAGCAGTGGCTGGGGCAACTTCACAGCTAGTCCCCAGGCTGTTAGTATATGGGGGAGAGACATGGGGAGAGGCACCTGGAAAACAAACTGAGTCTCCCATTGTTAGAGCCTGCAAACTCTAATAAGCCCCACCTACCAACAGACTGAGACCCAGCCTATGTCATTGTCATAGCAACACAACAGCAAATCTCTGCTCAAGAGCCCCACAGGGGCAAAACCTGTAGTACAGTGCAACCTGCCAAAACAAAAACAAAAACAAAAAGATAAAAGAAGCTACCTCTCACAATCAGGAAAAAATTAAATTTTTTTATAACTTTTTATTTTTTTCCCTACTTTGGTCATTTTATCTTCTTTACATTTTAGTCTTTCCTTTTCCTTTTGAACTTTATTATCCATAGATGTTGTATTTTTCATTCTTTTTTTTTATGAGGGTTACATTTCAAAAACCTTAACATTTTTCCTTTTTTCTCTTTTTTCTGTTTATCTTTTTTTCTCTCACTTGATCATTATTTATCAACAAATTATTTTATTTTAGATTTATATTTTTCTTTGTGGCATTTTTTATGTTTTTGACTTCATTTTTTATCTCTGTCATCTTCCCTTAGTTCTGGCTCCCCATTTTATTTAGTTTTTGTTCTATTTATCATAATAGAATTTTTATTTTTTTTACTGTATTTTTTCAATTTTTATTTTATTTTTAAAATTATTTTCTATTAGTGTTGTTAACAATACCATTCTCAAATGCCATTAAGGAAAAAGAAATAAAATATCATGGATACAAAAGACCAAGATGTAGCTCAGATAGATGATGAAAAATCTCTAAAAAAAATTTTATTTGCTTGGAAACCTTGGAGTTAAATGACAGAGAATTAAAAACTGAAGTCCTAAAATACTCAGGGAAATACAAGAAAGCACAGAAAGGCAACTTAGAGAGCCCAGAAGATAATGTAATGAACAAAAAGAATATATAATCACAGAAATTGAAACTATAAAAAGTAGTCAAACAGAGATGAAAAACTCAATACATGAGCTGAAAAATGAGGTAACAAGCTTAGCTAATAGAACAGGCAAGATAGAGGAGAGAGTCAGTGACATAGAAGACAGGCAACTAGAGACATTACAGAGAGAAGAGGAGAAAGAGACTCATGAATTAAAAAAAAATAAGAAAGCCCTACAGGAATTGTCTGACTCCACCAGAAAGAGAAACATAAAAATAATGGGTATATCAGAAGGAGAAGAGAGAGAAAATGGAATGGAGAACATATTCAAACAAATAATACACAAGAACTTCCCAAGCCTGTGGAAAGAATTAGACCCTTGAATCCAAGAAGCAAACAGAACACCAAGTTACCTTAGCTCAAACAGACCTACCCTAAGACACATCATAATGAAATGATCACAAACCAGTGACAAAGAAAAAATCCTCAAGGCAGCCAGGGAAAAGAAGAATACAAAATATAAAGGAAGGCCCATTAGGCTATCATCAGATTTCTCAGCAGAAATTCTACAAGCCAGAAGAGAGTAGATCCCAATGTTTAAAGTACTAAAAAAAGAGGAACTTCCAGCCAAGAATACTATATCCATCAAAACTATCCTTCAAATACGAAGGGGAAATAAAAACATTTACAGATATAGAAAAGACGAGGAAATTTATCACCAGAAAACTCCCACTTCAGGAAATACTAAAGGGGGTTATCCAACCAGATACAAAGAACAAAACAAAACAAAATTACAAGTAAAAGCTCCAACAAGATCACAATAAAAACAAGATTAATCTGTGACAACAAAAACAAAAAAGGGGAGAGGACAAAGATTAATAGTAGCAAAGGAGGATGAAGTGCAGAGGAACTCATGAGATAATGCACTACAATAAATATAATATACATCCTTTTTATTACCTAATGGTAACAACCACCCTTGAAAAAAACCATTAGAGAAACACATGGCTTAAAAAAAGAAGAAACAGAGGAAAGAAGTATGAAATACAACCAAACAAAAACAAATGACAGAGAAACAAAGGAGAAGAACCAAACAAGATACAGAGCTATGAAAAAGCAATATGTGAAAATTGCAATAGAAAACTCTTAAGTGTCAATATTTACATTAAATGTAAATGGATTGAACTTTCCAATAAAAAGACACAGAGTAGCAGAGTGGATCAAAAAAGAAAATCCAACTGTATGCTGCTTTTAAGAAACACATCTAAGCTACAAGGATAAAAAAATTCTAAGTGAAAGGTTGGAAAACAATTCTCCAAGCAAATAACATCCAAAGAAAAGCAGGTGTAGCCATACTCATATCTAACAATGCTGACTACAAGACAGCAAAGGTAACCAGAGACAAAGATGGTCATTTCATAATGATAAAGGGGACAATGAATCAAGAAGACATAACACTTCCTAATATATATGCACCAAATCAAGGAGCACCAAAGTATATAAGACATCTGATCTAAAAATAAAAACTGGCAAAAATATAATTATAGTTGGAGACCTCAATACACTGCTGACAGCTCTAGATAGTTCATCCAAACAGAAAATCATAAAGAAATTTGGGCCTTAAATGAAACACTAGACCAATTGAATATGATAGACAGGACATTTCATCTCAAAACACCAAGTATACAATTTTCTCCAGTGTACATGGAACATCTTCAGGAATTGACCATATGTTGGACCATAAAAACTAACATCAACAAATTCAGAATGACTGAAATTATACCAAGTATATTCTCTAACCATAAAGCTTTGAAACTAGAATTCAACTGCAAAAAGAAGTAAACAAACCCACAGAAATGTGGAAATTAAAACATAAATCAGAAGATACATACAGACAAATGAAAATGACAATATGACATATCAGAATCTCTGGGATGCAGGAAAAGCAGTAATAAGGGGAAAGTTCATGTCACTACAGGCTTATATGAACAAACAAGAGAGAACCTAAGTAAAAAACTTAACATCACATCTTAAGGAACTAGAAAAAGAAGAACAAAGGCAACCCAAAACCAGCAGAAGAAAGAAAATAATAAAAATCAGAGCAGAAATAAATAAAATAGAGAACAGAAAAAAATCAATAAAACAAGGAGCTGGTTCTTTGAAAAGATCAACAAAATAGACAAACCCTTGGCAAGACTCACTAAGGAAGGAAAGAGAAAGGACTCATATAATCAAAATCCAAAATGAAAGAGTAGAAATCTCCATAGATATACAAAGAATTACCGTAGAATACTATGAAAAACTATATGCCACCAAATTTAACAATCTAGAAGGAATGGATGAAGTCCTAGAATAATACAATCTTCCTAGACTGAGTCATGAAGAAGTAGATAGACTAAACAGACCCATAAGCAGGGAAGAAATAGAAACAACTATCAAAAACCTCCCAAAAAATAAAAGTCCAGGGCCAGATGGCTATACTAGTGAATTCTATCAAACATTCAATGAAGACTTGGTTTCTATTCTACTCAAAGTCTTCCAAAAAATTGAAGAGGAAACAATACTTTTAAACACATTTTATGAGGCCAACATAACCCTCATACCAAAACCTGGCAAGGACAACACACACACACACACACACACACACACACACACACACACACACACACACAACTACAGACCAATATCTCTAATGAATACAGATGCTAAAATCCTAAACAAAATACTAGCAAACTGAATACAACAACACATTAAAAACATAATTCATCACGATTAAGTGGGATTTATTTTAGAATTACAAGGATGGTTTAACATATGTAAAAGAGTTAACGTAATACACCATATTAACAAAACAAAGAACAAAATCCATATGATTCTATCAATAGATGCAGAAAAAGCATTTAATAAAATACATCATTTTATGTTTAAAATACTCAACAAAATGGATATAAAAGAAAAATATCTCAACATAATAAAGGCCATTTATGACAAATCATCAGCTAACATCATATTAAATGACAAAAACCGCCTGACCTGTGGTGGTGCAGTGGGATAAAGCATCGACCTGGAACACTGAGGTCGCCGGTTCGAAACCTTGGGTTTGCCTGGTCAAGGCACATATGGGAGTTGATGCTTCCTGCTCCTCCCCCTTCTCTCTCTCTCTCTCTCTCTCTCTCTCACTCCTCTCTCTCTAAAAATTAATAAATAAAATCAGGAACAAGACAGGGCTGCCCACTCTCTCCACTCTTATTCAATGTAGTGCTGGAAATTCTAGCCAGAGCAATCAGACAAGAGAAATAAATAAAAGGCATTCATACTGGGAAAGAAGAAATAAAGGTTTCACTTTTTTCAGATGATGTGATCCTGTACATCAAAAACCCTAAACATTCCACAAAAAGACTATTAGAAACAATAAACCAATACAGTAAAGCCGCAGAATACAAAATTAATATACAAAAGTTTATTGTCTTCCTATATGCCAACAATAAAACATCAGAAAACAAACTCAAAAAAATAATCCCTTTAACAGTTGCAACAACAAAAGTATAAAATACTTAGGAATAAACATAACAAAGAATGTAAGGAACCTATATAATAAAAACAACAAAACATTGTTAAGGGAAATTGAAAAAGATACAATGAAATGGAAAAATATTTTTTGTTTTTGGATAGGAAGAATAAATAATGTAAAAATTATCATATTGCCTGAAGCAATATACAAATTTAATGCAATTCTCATTAAAATTCTAATTTCATTTTTTAAAGAAATGGAACAAAAAATCATCACGTTTATATGAAACTATAAAAAACTCCAAGTAGCCGAAGTAATCCAGAGGAAAAAAAAAAGAAGCTGGGGGCATTACAATACCTGACTTCAAATTATATTATAGAGCCACGATAATCAAAATAGTATGGTATTAGCAGAAAAATAGACACTCAAACCAATGGAACAGAAATAAGACCACATATATATAGTCAAATAAACTTTAATAAAGGAGCCAAAAACACACAATGAAGAAAAGAAAGCCTCTTCAATAAATGGTGCTGGGAAAACTGGAAAGCCACATGCAAAAGACTTCAGTTTGTCCCCTTGTACTAAAATTAATTCAAAATGGATCAAAGACCTAAATACAAGACCTAAAACAATAAATTACATAGAAGAAAACATAGGTACTAAACTCATGGACCTTGGCCATAAAGAGCATTTTATGAATTTGACTCCAAAGGCAAGGGAAGTGAAGGGAAAGATAAATGAATGGGACTACATCAGCCTAAGAAGTTTTTGCTCTGCAAAAGAAACTGACAACAAAATAAATAGTCAACTAAATGAGAAATGATATTTTCAAACAACAGCACCGATAAGCCTAATATACAAAATATACAAAAAATTCGCAAAACTCAACAACCAACAAGTAAACAATCTAATAAAAAAATGGGAAGAGAACATGAACATTCACTTCTCTCAGGAAGAAATACAAATGGCCAACAGATATAGGAAAAGATGTTTATCTTCACTAGCTATTAGAGAAATGAAAATCAAAACTACAATGAGATACCCCCTCACACCTGTTAGATTAGCTATTATCAACAAGACAGGTAATAACAAGTGTTGGAGAGGCTGTGGAGAAAAAGGAACTCTCATCCTCTGTTGGTGGAAATGTAAAGTAGTACAACCATTATGGAAGAAAGTGCGGTGGTTCCTCAAAAAATTAAGACTAGAACTACCATATGACGCAGCAATCCCTCTACTGGGTATATACTCCCAAAACTCAAAAACATTGGTAAGTAAAGACACATACAGCCCCATGTTCATTGCAGCATTATTCACAGTGGCCAAGACATGGAAAGAACCAAAAGCTTTTCAATAGATGATTGGATAAAGAAGATGTGGTACATATATATTATGAAATACTACTCAGCCATAAGAAATGATGACATTGGATTATTTATGACAACATAGATGGACCTTGATAACATTATACTAAGTGAAATAAGTAAATCAGAAAAAAATAAGAACTGTATGATTCCATACATAGGTGGGACACAAAATTGAGACTCATGAACATGGACAAGAGTGCAGTGGTTACCAGGGAAGGGGAAGGAAGGAGAGGGAGGGGTGGGGGAGGGGAAGGGCATAAGGAAAACCAAATAAAAGGTGACGGAGGACAATCTAACTTTGGGTGATGGGTATACAACATAATCAAATGTCAAAATAACCTGGAGATGTTTTCTCTGAATCTATGTACTCTAATTGATCAATGTCACCCTTTAAAATTAACTGTCTAAAATAAAAATAGAATGAGACTGGTCAAATCCAGGGGCAAAGGTCATATAACAGACAGGACCTGAGAGGATGAAGTGTACTCAACCATGGGGGCTGGATTGATAAGAGGCAAAGGGTCTAAAGAACTATTAGAATCAGACTAAAGTAAAGTGCAGATGACTCTAAATCCCCTGAAATACATTTTTTAGAAAAGAATGGCCAACATTCTCTATTCCCATTCAGAGTGGAATTGTTTTCTTTTCTTTCTTTTTTTAATCACTTAATATATTTCTTTATGTCCACATTGCATCAGCCCTGCTGAATTAAATATAGAACCACAGGTCAAGAGTTTTCAAAAGTTATTTTTTAATCTTTTTAGTTCTGATTTAATCACCCTATCTTCTTAAGCAAACAAAAATGTGTTCCAGATGTTGGTTTGTCTGTACCCATGTTTTACTAGAAATTATGGCGCTAGATCCAGTGGAATTCAAATGAAGTGGGAAGATGGAATGGCATTGGTAGCACTTTTTTGGCCAACTTAAGAGGCAACTGTCTCTGAGCAAATGCTCAGTGAAGTCTTAGCTGTGCCTCCTCCATCTGGTACTGATTTTACAGTTGCATTTCTTAAAAACTAAGCAAAATGATGAAGTTAATGAGATACTGATTCTTTTCATGCTAATGTAATTGTTTAAGAAATGTCCCCAGTTGCTTCTGTACTCATCCATGTGATATTCCAGAATGCATGACTAACTAGAATAAACTGGACACCCTAAAAGGGGCCAGGTCCTAAAACCAGAGTTAACCATAAAAGTGGAGCAGAGAGAATAAACAGCTCTAAATTCTATTTTAATTCTTCATTCACATATAATAAAAAATAATAATGGCAGCTATTATATTTTCACTTATTATTGTCCACACACTAAATATACATCAATACTCTCTATATAAATATTATTTAAATAGTGATGGCTACAGATGAAGTATTTGAAGAGTTTTCTGGGCAACAATCTGGTTATAAATTAACAATCTGCTGGGTTTCTGGAGGGTGAGGGATTGGTGAGAGGGGATGGTGGATTAGTCTTGAAGCTTTATTTGTATAATGGTGACACCATTTTTCTTACTTTGTCCAAAAGCATTATCCAAAAATAGGAAATGAGGCAAAGAAAAAAGGGAGCACATATTTTTTTCACTATTTTATGAGGAGATTGTTTAACAGATTCACTCAAGGATATTTAGGTGAATGTACTTTGTCCAGACTTAGTGAAGACACATGTTACATGTTAATTTGTAGATTTTTGTCTGGTCGAAATGCAAATGATTTCTGTCTAGTTGCAGAGATAATACTGAGGGTTATAGTTTATTGCCTTGTAAGCATTTTGTATCTTTTAGCAAATTCACTTCATACAGTGATTGACTGTATACTGTATTTTCCCATGTATAAGATGTGCCAATGTATAAGAAGCACTGTAATTTGGGGGGCCCAAAATTTGAAAAAAAATATTACATAAAGTTATTGAATTCAAGTTGTAATCATCATAAAATTCATACAACTCCTCATCACTGTCAAAACTCCCATCCATTATTAGCTTGTCCTCATCTGTGTCTGATGATGAATCACTGTCTTCATATAATGCCTCGACCTCAGTTCCATCTATGGCAACTGAAATGCCATACTTCTACAACCACTGTATACGACACACCCAGGTTTTAGACTCCAATTTTTTTTCAACAAAAGGTGCATCTTATACATGGGGAAATATGGTAACTCTTTCTTTTCTTTCTTTCTTTTTTTTTGGGGGGGAGGGTCACTCTTTTTTCAAATAATTTTTTTTTTGCACCAGCCTTACCATTTTGCTGGTTTAATTATTAATTAATAAATTAAATAAAGTATTTGACAATGTTCATTTTATATTTGCATGAACATCATGTTTGTACCTTTTGGGAAATGCTAACAGATATACTGGAGGTATGGCCATTGCTGCTGCTATTGGGACCAAGGGACATCTGCTGAGCTTGCAGTCCTGCCGAATACTACTGACATTGCCGGAGATTCTCCCAAAGCCAGAGCTGACAGCTACTGGTGCTGGATGTACCTCCAGAGAAGAAAAAGAATAGCTTCTCTCTTCTTCCCAACTTCCTAGCCCTTTACAGAGCTGGCAGAACCTGCTTTCATACAAGGTAACCAGAGAAAGATTAGTAAGAAAGTCTAGAAAGTTTGTAGATTTATTGCTTACTCTGGTATTAGAAAAAGTATAAAAAGGAAAAGATGAAGATGAGAACTAAAAGAGAAATAGGCATGAGGTGAAAAAAATACAGATGGAAGTTGGCACTAAAAATAAGATTAAAAATTTGTATTATCAATAAGGTACAAATGATTATAAATTCCGTTGTATAGGAAATGTGGGTGCAGAGTAGTTAAGTAATTTGACCAAGATCACACAGCTGTTTTAAAGAACTGGAATTTGGATGTAGGCTCCCTTCTAATATTGACTCTTTAACTATTATGCTATATTACCTTCCTAATAAAGCAGGAGACAAACAGGAGTAGTTGGCAGTGCAAAATGGAAGTAAATTTGAGGAGATTAAATAAGAACAGATGGAGCCAGGGTGATGGGGTTGCAGGAACTAGCAGTAATGGAAGTTGGAGAAAGCAGGTAAAACTCTATGTCCCTTAAAATGTTCCCATCTGTTAGTCAGAAACTCAGGTTCCAACTCCAAACCTTAGAGGACTGAAGAGAAAAAAAAATCTATCTCAATTCAGTTACAGAATAAGCCAAGAGCTCTTTATTAGCTGGGGCACAGACTCAAGGTTAGAAAGTCACAGGGTCCAGGTTAAAAGATCTAGTTAACTAACTGAAGCTCATAGTGGGAATACTAGGGATATCATAATTGCATCTTGGCTGGGGTTTTTCCTTCCTGTCATTCTGAATAATTAAGGACAGGATGAACTCAGATGAATGTCTGCTCTCCTGAAAGAATTGGAACTAAAGGCCTGCTCATCACTTGCCTGGTTTCTGCTAAAATAAGAACTCAGAGAGAATGAGCTTAAATTCAAACACACAAAAAATGCCTGCATAGTCACTTTTAAATTCAGTCTAATAGAATACTTAACAAAGAGATCTCATCACAGTTATTTCATTCATTCACTAATTGACTTAAAAACATAAATTTAACTTCTAAATTAAATCCTGGGAATACAAAACTGAATTACACTCATTCCCTGACTT
Source organism: Saccopteryx leptura (assembly GCF_036850995.1). Classification (NCBI taxonomy): domain Eukaryota; kingdom Metazoa; phylum Chordata; class Mammalia; order Chiroptera; family Emballonuridae; genus Saccopteryx; species Saccopteryx leptura. The sequence continues at coordinate 74,091,205 of NC_089510.1, read as the reverse complement.
CAATGTGCTTACCATCCAGAGAGAGGTTAAGATGTGCAGGTAGCTTTCTGCAAGGTAGAGCAAGAGTAACTTAAACAATGAAGATGTGCAGAAAAGGAGAATATTCTCCAATTATAGCTGAGGAGTGACAGGTGGTTATTGAAGAGGCTGCTTCGTTAATTAAAACAAGATTATAATATTTATATGAAAGTGTGTGTCTAGTAAATGTGGATGTATCCCCTCTGTTTAATAGGTTTTTTTGTGTGCTTTTAAATTTATATCCCTTGCCCACCCCCAACACACACACACACACACACACACACACACACACACACACACACACACACATTTGTATTTGAACTTAACATGTCTAGATGTACCCCTACAGGGTAGATTGTGATGTGAAATAAAGTGAGAAGGAAGATGAATAGATGGCTTACACACTTTGCTATTATTTTGATTTGATATATTTAGGACAAGCATGAAATACCTTTATAATAAATTGTCTTTCACAAGCAATACCTCCCTTTTTCCCAGACCAATATAATTCCGACTGGGAGAGCATGAGAGGAATGGGGACTGAGGAAAGGAAGTAGCAGAGAGTATATAGTTTTGGAGCAAAGAGTTACAAAACTTGAGACTAATTGTGTTGGGTCTTAAATGCTTGGGCACTCATAAGTCTTTTGGCTGAATTCAATGAAAAACTGAACTGGTTTAAACATGAAGGGAGTTTATTATACAAAATATCTGTTAAATCCAGGGAAAGTTTCATTTTCAGACAGGGTTGAATCCATGTACTTAAACACTAACTTCAGAAATATTCCTCTCTTCATCTCTTGCCTCTATTTTTGCCTAACAGGGCTTATTTTATTTTCAGGCATAAAAATAGTACCGGCAACTCTAAGTTAACTTCCTATTGGGTTAGGAACCTCATTAGAAAGAAATCATTTCATTCCCCCAAGTTCTAGCAAAAGCGGCAGCTCTTTAGCCTGACTTCAGCCACACCCCCCTCTGAAGAATCACTGGTTCTGGGAGATGTGAGGGCTGTATGGATACGTCTGGCTCATTTTCTAGTTTAGAGCATCTTCCTCTGAGAATGGTAAAGGAGCAAGAAATTTAAAGGAAATGCTCAGGGCTCTTATTAGAAGGGGAAATAGTTTATAGAACGGGAAACACAACAGAAAATCCATGCTAAGGGATTTGTGGATGTGAGGAATGGGAGCACCAAGTCTTTTCAAAAGCCTTTAGCATGCGTGAGAAATGAAAACATCCAGCTAATGATCCAACCAAAGTATGAGGAAATGACTGGCTCCCTGCATGCATGACAAAAATGACCTCAGAGACCATAGTAGATGATGAGTTATTTATAACTCTGCTCTGGTTATTTTTAAGAGAATAGGGGAAAAATCTACATTGTAAGACATGATACGTATTCCTAAAGTAGCTAATTTGCTCATAAGGACCTGACCCTTCTCTACTGGGAGAATAAGAAATGTTCCTACTTATGTATGAAGAGGACCCAAAGACAAGTGTTATTAAAATATTTAACTTTTTTTTTTAATTAATCAGAATGTGTCTTGTGTGCCCACAAGAAGCAGCTTATCTTCCCATTAATTTGTTTTTTTTTAGTTCCATCTCCTGTCTATTCATTCTCCTCTCCCATCCTTATTACCGACTCCCTGGTGCAATATTGTTTCGCTCTATAATGCAGAGGGTTGTTAAGTGAGTATATGCTTCCATTTGTCATCTGCCTTATTTGGCTATTTTTGAGCTCATGTCTCTATCACCTTGGTTTCAGTTTTGGATGCTTTCTTCTTGGTTTCCACACTGGCGACAGCTTTATTGTAGGGGGCTAAGAATTGTGTGTCTGCTAAAGCATTCCTCATAAATGAGTGTGCCAGAAACAAGTCTGAACGATTAACAAAAAACCACACACACAATTTTGGGGTGGAATTTGGGTTCCTTCACTGTCTTACCATCTCACCATCCCTGCCACCTTCTCCTACTGCCTCATCAGATATGATGGTGTCTCATGAAGAGTTGGCATATTTTTACTACTCATTACAGTTTAGAATACATAAAATATCATCTATTACCTAAATTAATTATAGAGAAATGACTATACCATGCTCACATATTTTCATTCTTCATTGCTATAATTTTCTTTTTAGATACGTGCAGTGAAGGGGATGTAAGATTGAATGACATGAGCTTTACAATTTCTTTCAACATTTAAACACTGAATTTCAATGTAATCATGATTCTATAAATTCACATTAAAATTTAGTTTCACTTTATTCCTCAGTGAAAACCTACAATAGCATCTTGCCACTCCTCAAGTGTTATTGTTTTTTTAATATCACATAGAATATTTGATGGAGTATCATCAATAATTTTAAATAAAATATATTTGTCAAAATAAATGAACAAATTTTGCTTTGTGAGCTAGTGTCCTTTACTTTCCTCTTTTTTTTTTTTGTATTTTTCTGAAGTGAGAAGTGGGGTGGCAGAGAGACAGACTCCTGCATACGTCTGACCAGGATCCAACCAGCATGCCCATCTGGGGCATTGCTCCATTGTAACCAGAGCCAATCTAGTACCTGAGGTGGAGGCCATGGAACTATCCTCAGTGCCCGGGTCAACTTAGCTCCATTGGGGCCTTGCCTGCAGGAGGGGAAGAGTGAGATAGGGAGAAAGGAGAGAGGAAAGGGTGGAGAAGCAGATGAGCACTTCTTCTGTGTGCCCTGGCCAGGAATCAATCCTGGGACATCCAAACTCTGGGCCAATGCTCTATAGTGTCCTTTACCTTTAAATTGTATTTATATATAGAGTCATTAAATATACTAGTATGTAGTAATACTCTTTGTCATTAATTATGGCAAGTGGATGCCATTCAGCATTTTATATGCTATTGTGTTTTGACTTCAGGTCTGATTCCAACTTTTCTTTTATCATATGGGTAACTTTGATTAAGTAGTAACCTCTCTAAGCCTCAATTTCCCATGCAAGAAGAAGTAGCTACTAATACTTAGCATACCTGGAAGGATATTCTGAAGACTGATCACAACAAATATAAATTAAAAGACTTAGATAAATTATAAACTACATGTAATTTAAATTATAAAATATATACAGCTATAAGATGTGGTTTGAAATGCAGACCATAAGCTCTTTAAGGGCAAAAACTTGATCTATTTTGTTTTCAACAGTGCCTCACATAATAGACACTCAATTAATATTTATAAATGAAAGAATGAATGGCTACTCCTGAAGTACAGTACTTAACATTAGGCCAGTGTTATGCATTGAATTGTGCCCCCTAAAAAGATATATTGAAGTCTAAACCCTGGGACTTCACAATATAACCTTATTTGGAAATAATGTCTTTGTAGATATAGTCAGGTTAAGATAAGGTCATAATTGATTTGTGAAGATGACAATGGAGTAAGTGTTCCAACTGCCACCTCTCAGGACCAAATTGGAATACAGATTAACTTAAGAACAATCATCTTGAAAAACTAAGTTTGGACTAAATGAAGAGGAGACTATCACCAAAGATCACAGAAGAAGCCACACCTAGACTGGTAGGAAGGGTGGAGACATGGAAGGGACTGCCCCATTCCCAGGAGTGAGTAGCTGAGGGTCTGGAGGGGTTCTCACTGAGGGGTGGGTCACTCTGAGAGGTGTGGGTCCTCATCCCCAGGCATGGAGCCCCACTTAGAGCCCCAAAGCCTAGAATAGGTGCCAAAATAGCATTTGGAGGTGAAAAGAGCCAGGATTCTGTCTTTGAAAAAGAGACAGAGCTCTTGGAGATGTAGGCTCTGTCTTAAAGGGCCTGCACAGAAAATCTCATTCATAGCCACTTATCTAAGGCTCTGGTGGCAGGAGAGCTGAGAGGACTAGAGTTGCATGAGGAGAATGTAAAGTTGGAGGCTCAGGGAGAGACACTGTGGGAGACAGCCTCTGGAACCCCTGTGCTGAGTCATACTTCAATACTACAGTTGTCATCTTTCTTTGGCAGAACGTCCCATCTGTGTGGCATCAGTCTGGAGGAAAGCACCTGCTCTGCCTTGAGTAGTCTCTCCTGCCCCAATCATGGCGACAGGTCTGTTCTGAGAGCCCAGGAAGCAGGGGGTGCTTCAGTGACTCAGTTTCCTTGTGCTGAAGCCAAAGCTTTCTCCCATATGCTTGCTCCCGACTCTTAAGACTGGTGTTTCCACCACATGGGAGACTCAGTAGAAACTGTCTGAAGAATGAGTAGACTACACCTCTGGGTCTCAGAGGCCACACCCTCCAGACTCCTGGGGTCACACCCTACTGAGGTCTGTGGAAAAAAAGTTTGGATTGACTGACACCTGGAGCTGAGGAGCAGAGCCACACCCACCACCCTTCCTAATTTCTGAATTGCTGCAGGCTCTAGAATCTAGCACAGGTTTTTTCAGTGGCTGAGCCCAAGAAGCAACCAGCAGAAAGAGGCTGCAGAAGGTGGGAGTCAGGGTGCCTTGGCCTTTTAAGCAGACCTTCCCCAAGCCCAGAGTGGAGTAAAAGCCAGCCTAGGTGTGCAGATAGTACTTCCATGTGTACCTGGGCCAAGCAGAGGTAGCCACAAACTCTGGATTGCTTGTAGCTCCAAGAAGGTTGCTGAGGGCCTGTCTCAGGCACTGTCTTCCACTGATCTGCACCGGGTTCCTGCCAGGGAGGTTCAGGGCTGGCAAATCCGGGGGCCAGAGCCGAGGTATTGATTCAGGACATAACAACCCTTACTAGAGTGGTATCCTAAGGAAGGGCTCTTCACACCTATCCCAGATGTGAGGTGAGTTCTGCTCTCTGTGATCATCACACCACACAGTGGCTCATGTGCATTGGATAAGGTGGAGCTTAACAGTTAGCTGGCCTGTGTGCTAGATTCCACTGGAAGAAGGGAGAGAGGCTTGGATCATGAAAATTTAGTGTGTAGATCCCCGTGAACCTATTGTTGGATCTGGTTGAGGGGCTTAGCCACCTTCAGGAGGAGGCACAATCAGCACCAGGAGAGGACTCTCTAGTCTTTGTCCCTGAGACCAGGGTCTCACCAGCTGAAATAATTTCTGTAGAGGAGACTGTCGGCCACACTCAGTCTGAACCAGCTACTCACCTTGTTGGGGAAAAAGAAAATTTGAGTATCAAGCAGTAGTTGAGGGATTAAGCTCTGGAGTAGGGGCCACATTCACCATACTGAGCTCCTGATCAAGAGATCCCTGAACTAGGGGGTCCCACTGATATTGTATTCACAACCTAACCCACCAAGCGTGCAACCTGTAGAGGGGTTGGTTGGGTGAGGCCACACTACAGTCTTTCTACAGAAGACTCTGTGGTAAGACCAGGCAGCTGTAAGAGAAGAAGGAGCAGATGAAAAGGGGAGACAAATCTTACAGATATTGGGGTTTTTACAAAGCTCCTGTCATCTCTAAGCAGGAGGAAGCTAATCCATATACAAATTTGGTCCCTCCCACACAACCCAGGCACAGAAAACACAGATACAAACAGCAAAAAGTACAGTAGCTGCAGACTGATAGCCCACAGTGGGTTACAAACAACAGCTGATGCTAACCCAAGAAGATCTAGAGCCAACACAACTGGTAGTAGGTGGCAAACAGCACCAACCCTAGACTCAGCTAGTTACATGAGCAACATGCCCAAAGGAGGAGTCTAGCAGGCACCAGGCACTATGAAGAATAAATACACCCAACAGGACAGACACTGCACAGTGTCTAATACACATGATCAAGGTTGACCCTTAGAGCCAGCCAGCCAGAAGGGACAACTGTACCCATAAAAGAACCAACTGTATTCAATACTCACATACAACAAGAGGAAAAATAGTACCCTCAAGAAGCATTCTTGCCTGACCTGTGGTGGTGCAGTGGATAAAGTGTCGACCTGGAAATGCTGAGGTCACCGGTTCAAAACCCTGGGCTTGCCTGGTCAAGGCACATATGGGAGTTGATGCTTCCAGCTCCTCCCCTTCTCTCTCTCTGCCTCTCCTCTCTAAAATGAATAAATAAAAAAAAAAGAAGCATTCTTAGAACAAAGAAAACAGATGGCCTGGGAGGTCATTACCACAAAGCCCATCTTCCTCATAAAGACACCACAAAAATTTCAAAGTCAGAAAGCACTACCTAATACACAGAAAAAATGGGCAGACAGAGAAATGTGACCTGGGGGTGGCAAGATGGCGATGGAGTAGGCAGATGTACCAACTTCCACCTCCCAGAACCAAAGTGTATTACAACTTAATTTTAAGATCACCTGGAAAAACCAAATTTGGACTAAACTAAGAGGATTCTTTAACCAAGGATCATTGAAGAGCCACACTGAAACTGGTAGGAAGAGCAGAAATGCAGAGAGGGCTGCCCAGCTCCCAGGAGAGAGCAGCATCCTGGAGGGACTTGTGTGGCGGGAAGTGAGTTTAGTGGAAAGAGGAGGGTTCTGGGCCCCAGGAACAAAGCCTTAGCCTGCAGCCCCAGAGCCTAGAAGAGTCATACAGACAGTATTTAGCTGTGAAAAAAATGAGGATACTGTTTGCGAGAAGGAGACAGATTTCTCAGACTCAGGATTCTTCTTAAAGGGACTGCACAGAAAACCTCTTTCACAACCACTCACCCGGGGCTCCGGAGGATGGGAGAGCTGAGAGGATCAGAGTAGCAGGAAAAGAGTGTAATCTAGGAGGCACAAAGCGAAACATTTTGATGGACAGCTCCCCTAACCCGTGGGATGAGTCACTCCCCAAATCTAAAGTGAATATTTTTCCTGGAACCAGCAATATCAGCAAAGGGAAGCATGTCACCAGCCAAACGGAAGCTCTCCTGCTGTAGTCAGGGCAAAGAATCGCTTAGAAGCAGGGAGCCATCAGGGATACAGTATTGAGTGCTAAATCTGAGCTGCTCCCCCCCCCCCCACACACACACTGCTGAGTGCTTGCCGCAGGGCAGGTGGCAGCTGAATGCAAGAGCGCAATCCCATTGACAGGGATGGAAGCCAGGGGCTGGCTGCCACTGTAGAAGGGGTGCACCAAAGCAGTCCAACCTGCGGCTGCAAGCTGGGCACATGAGAGCCGTCCTGCCCGCAGTCCCACCCACAGGGGCAAGGCAAAAGCCAGGGAACCGGCTGAGACTTGAGGCTGGGCTTAGGAGTGCAGTCCTGCCTGTGGGAGTGGGGAAAAGGCCAGGGCTGCCCAAGTATTACAGCCTGGAAGCGTGAATGCAGTCCCACCTGCAGGAGGCGGGGAGAAGGCCAGGGGCTGGCAAATGCTCACAGCCCAGGCACTTGAGAGCAGTCCCACTCTCCAGGGCAGTGCGTAGGCCAGGCAGCCAAGGCTTGCAGCCCAGGCACGTAAATGCAGTCCTTCCTATGGAGGCAGGTGGAAGCCGCAGTGAAAGCTACAGCAGGCTGGTGCAAGCAACACCCGTGCCCAAAGGCCCAGGCCACGGCAGAGGGGGTGGCAGGCCTGCAGACAGACCACACCTAGGGAACACAGAGGCCACACCCATTGGACTCCTGTGGCCACACCCTCCTTATACACAGACAAAATGGGAAGGCAGAGAAATGCAACCCAAATGAATCAACAAAAGAAATACCCAGAGAAAGATCTGAATGAGATGGAAATAACCAAATTACAGGATGCAGACTTTAAAATAATGATTGTTAAGATGCTCAAAGATCTAAGAGCAACAATGGATGGATATAACAAGCACCTAAATAAAGAGAAAGCAAGTATAAAAAAGGACATTGAAATAATAAAAAAATAATTAGTCAGAAATGACAAATACAATATCACAAATGAAGACTATACTAGAAGGAATCAAGAGTAGGATAGATGAAGCTGAGGATCGAATCAGTGAGTTAGAGGACAAGATAAATGAAAGCATGGAAGCAGAGCAGCAAAAAGAAAAGAGGCTCAGAAAGTCTGAGGAAACTATAAGAAAGCTCTGTGACAACATGAAGAGAAATAACATCTGCATTATAGGGATTTCTGAAGGAGAAAAGAAAGAACAAGGGATAGAGAATCTGATTGAAAAAATTAGTTGAAAACTTCCCTAAATTGATGAAGAAAAAGGTCACACAAGTTCAAGAAGCACAGAGAGTTCCATTAAAAATAAACCCAAAGAAGCCAACACCAAGACATATCATAAATAAAATACAAAAGTTAAGAGATAAGAAAGAATATTAAAATCTGTAAGAGAAAAGCAGTCTATTACCTACAGAGAAGCACCCATAAGGATAACATCTGACTTCTCAACAGAAACATTAGAGGCCAGAGGGAATGGCAAGAAATATTCAAAGTAATGCAAACAAGAGACTACAACCATATCTCTATCCAGCAAGGCTGTCATTTAAGATTAAAGGAGAAATAAAAAGCTTCCCAGACAAAAAAACAAAAACAAAAAACTCAAGAAATTCATTACAACCAAACCAATGCTACAAGAAATATTAAGGGGCCTCCTGTAAACAGAACCAAGGGAGGAAAAATCTAGTTAAAGAAGAATGTAGATTTAAAAAATAAAATGGCAATAAATAACTACATATTGGTAATAACCTTAAATGTAAATGAATTAAATCCTCCAATCAAAAGACATAGGGTAGCTGAGTGGATAAGTAAACAGGAATTGTACATATGCTGTCTACAAGAGACACACCTCAAAACAAAAGATACACATAGATGGAAAGTAAAGAGATGAAAAAAAATATTTTATGCAAATGGAAATGAAAAAAATGCTGGGGTAATAATACTTATACCAGACAAAATAGACTTTAAAATAAAGGCTATAGTAAGGGATAAAAAAGGTCACTACAAAATAATAAAGGGAGCAATCCAACAATATCTATGCACCTAATATAGGTGCACCTAAATATATAAAGCAGGTTTTGATGGGCATAAAGGGCAAGATCAACAGCAATATTATAATAGTAGGGGATTTTTAATACCTTACTAACATCACTGGATAGATCCTCAAGAAAGAAAATTAACAAAGAAACAGCAGACTTAAAGGACATACTAGATTAACTGATTTAATAGATATCTTCAGAACCTTTCACCCTAAAGCAGCAGAATAACATTCTTTTCAAGTGCTCAAGGTATATTCTCTAGGATAGATCACAGGCTAGAACACAAAATGAGTCTCAATAAATTTAAGAAGATTGAAATCATATTAAGCACCTTCTCTGATCACAAGGGCATGAAAGTAGAAATCAACTACAATAGAAAAACTGAAAAACACTCAAACACTTGGAAACTAAATAGCATGTTATTAAATAACAAATGGGTTAACAATGAGATCAAGGAAGAAATAAAAAATTTCCTTGAAAAAAATAAAAACAAACACACGACAACTCAAAATTTATGAGACACAGCAAAAGCAGTCCTGAGAGGGAAGTTCATAGCACTACAGGCATACCTTAAGAAGCTAGAAAAGCTCAAATAAATAATTTAACCCTGCATCTAAAAGAACTAGAAAAGAAACAGCAAATAAAAGCCAGATGAAGTAGAAGAAAAAAATAATAAAGAGTGGAAATAAATGACTTAGAGGCTAATAAAACAATACAGAAGATCAATAAAACCAAGAGCTGGTTCTTTGAAAAGGTAAACAAGATAGATGAACCTTTAACCAGACTCACCAAGAAAAAAAAATAGAGGATTCAAATAAATAAAATTAGAAATGAGAGAGGAGAAGTAACAACTGACACAGCAGAAATACAAAATATTGTAAGAAAATACTATGAAAAACTGTATTCCATAAAACTAGACAACCTAGGTAAAATGAACAAATTCCTCAAAACATATAATCTTTCAAAAATCAATATAGAAGAATCAGAAAACCTAAACAGACCTATTTCATCAAATGAGATTGTAACAATTAACAAAAAATCCCAACAAACAAAAGCTCTGGGCCAGATGGTTTTACAGGCAAATTTTACCAAATATTCAAAGAAATAACTCCTATCCTTCTCAATGTATTTCAAAAAATTTAGCCTGACCTGTAGTGGCGCAGTGGATAAAGCGTCGACCTGGAAATGCTGAGGTCGCCGGTTCAAAACCCTGGGCTTGCCTGGTCAAGGCACATATGGGAGTTGATGCTTCCAGCTCCTCCCCCCCTCTCTCTGTCTCTGTCTCCTCTCTCTCCCTCTCTGTCTCTCTCTCTCTCTCCTCTCTAAAAATGAGTAAATAAAATAAAATAAAATAATTAAAAAAATATTTTAAAAAATGACTCTGATTTCTGGGTATTAATTTAAAAAAAAAATTTAAGAGGAGGGAAGACTTCCAAACTTCTTTCATGAGGCAAGCATAATACTGATTCCAAGATCAGGCAAAGACACTACAAAGAAAAAAAAACTATAGATCAATGTCCCGGATGAACTTAGATGCTAAAATTCTCAACAAAATATTAGCAAACTGGATCCAGCAATACATGAAAAAAATTATACATCATGATCAGGTGGGATTTATTCTAGGGAGACCAGGCTGGTACAATATTTGCAAATCAATCAATGTGATTTAACACATAAACAAAAGAAAGGATAAAAATCACATGATAATATCAGTAGATGCAGAGAAAGCATTTGATAAAATCCAGCACCCATTTATGATCAAAACTCTCAGCAAAGTGAGGATACAGGGATCATACCTCAACATGATAAAGGCCATCTATGACAAACCCACAGCCAACATCATAATGAATGGGGAAAAATGAAAAGAAATCCCCTTAAGATCAGGAACAAGGCAGGGGTGGCAGGGGTGCCCCCTTTCACCACTCTTATTCAACCTAATTCTGGAAGTCCTAGCCACAGCAATCAGACAAGAAGAAGAGATAAAAGGCATCCAAATTGGAAAAGAAGAAGTAAAACTATCATTATTTGCTGATGATATGATACTGTATATAGAAAACCTTAAAGTCTCAGACAAAAAACTACTGGACCTGATAAGGGGTTAATAACCAAAATTTATAAAGAACTTGTAAAACTCAACAGCAGGAAGGTAAACAATCCAATCAAAAAATGGGCAAAAGATGAATAGACACTTCTCCAAAGAGAACATAGAGAGGGCCAATAGGCAGATAAAAAATGTTTAACATCATTAATCATCAGAGAAATGCCAATTATAACCACAATGAGATACCACTTTACACTTGTCAGAATGGCACATATTATCAAATCAACACACAACAATTGCTGGCAAGGATGTGGAGAAAAGGGAACCCTCCTGCACTGTTGGTGGGAATGCAGACTGGTGCAGTCACTGTGGAAAACAGTATGGAATTTTCTCAAAAAATTAAAAATGAAACTGCTTTTTGACTCAGCTATCCCATTTTTAGAAATATATTTTAAGAATACCAAATCACTGATTCATTCTCATGTTTATTGCAGCATTGTTTACAATAGCCAAGATCTAGAAACAGCTCAAGTGTCAGAGGCCAAATGGATAAAATGCAATGGTACATATACACAATGGAATACTATATGGCTGTGAAAAAGAAAAAAATCTTACCTTTTGCGATGGCATGAGTGGACCTTGAGATTATTATGCTAAGTAAAATAAGGCAGGCAGAGAAACACAAATATCATATGATCTCACTTATATGTGGAATCTAATGAACGTGGTGAACTGAGGAATGGAATAGAGGCAGAGGCTGGGACACAGAGCACAGAGGGATAATGGTCAGAGGGAATGGGGATGAGGGGATGGGATCAGAGAGGTGAAGGGATTAGTGAAATTATACATACATAACACATAGATATAGATAACAAGACAGCAAATCCCAGAGGGAAGTGGGGAGGGAGTTATGGGGAGGGGGCAAAAGGGATGTAATGGGGAGTAAGGGGGTAGATGTGAGGGAGTTATATAGAGTGGGACACGTGAATCCATAAACACAATAAATTAAAATTAAATATAATTTTAAAAAAAGGTAAGGTCATACTTGGTTAGCTTGGGCCTTATTCTAAGGACTGGTGTTCTTATTCAACAAGGGAAATGTAGATTCAGAAACAGAGGAGAAGACCATGTGCAGACAGAGACAGAGGTTGAAGTGAAGTGTTAACAGCAACCACCAGCAGCTAGAAGAATCAGAAAGGGAGTCTCTCCCCCCGAGCTTTCAGAGAGATCTTGGCCCTGCTAGTAGTACCTTTATTTCGGACCTCTCACCCGTGAGAGAATAGATTTCTTTTGTTACAAGCACTCCGAAATAAAGGTACTACTAGCAGCCCTAGGAAACTGATTCAATCAGAGCCTTAAACAATGTGACACATTTCTGTGATGATATAGGGGATCACTATTTGATCTCAGTTTTCATATATAGATATTTTATTTACTTTGACATATTAATGTAAAAACTGCTATAACAAAGGTTTCTTTATTATTGTAAGTGAAAACAGCAATACCTATTAAACATTATTAATAATTATTCTGTCTTAGGCAATACAATCTTAAATCCACACAATCAATAATAATTCTGTCTTAGCAATAGCAACTTAAACCCACACAACTATTTAAATCTTCTGTTTTCTGCCAAACAATCACTTTCATCTCAACCATTTCTGAACATATGCTACTTAGATATGAATAGACCTATAATGTTATATAATTCTCAAAAGATATGTAGTTGATTATTGCTCAAGTTATATTTTCAGATATTTGCCCTTTAGGAAAATAAATATTCCTATTTGCCATATGCAACTTTCTGGCTACAGTGTCATTTGCATAACTTGGATAATTAACTACTTCTTGCCAATAGAGTTTAACCTCAATATGTCAATGGAGTATGGTGTAACTCCACCATCTCAAAACACTTAGTGAGCACATAGAGATTTGAAGACTGGGATAGCCTTCTAAGAGAGATTACTTTTGGTCCATAGATTTTGTGGGGCAGTATAACTGGTGCATCCATGCTGTGAAAATTATTGAATCATAAATGATGGCATTTGTTGTTAAGGCAACTTTAAGCCCCATATCAATAATTTTGCAATCATTGTTAAGATGGAAACTTTCCTCCTTTTCTTTATTATAAAAAATGCACATAGATTCGCAAGTCATTCATTCTTACCAGGTACTTCCAACTTTTCAGTTCAGCCTTTCAATAGGGGCATATGTTTTGTATTAGAAAACCCCCATTGAACAGCTTTCTCTTGGCAAAGGCACTTCTGAATTATTATACAAATATAAAAAGTTCTCCACAGGTTCATCATGTGACAGAATTTATAGAAACTTGTTCTGTCCTCTGTATTCAAAGACATCTCAAAGATACCAAGATTTTTCATGAATTATGCATTGTTTTAGATTTCTATAACTCCTTCCTTTGAAATATGTGCTGTAAATGTTGCTCTGATTCCTCTAGTTTTTGATATAACATTTTTATTTGAATAATAATTCTGTTCTAGCTTTTTCCAGGGAGTAAACAAAGTGTGATGATTCGCTGAAATTAGAATAAAGTTGTTTTTAAATCTCAAAATGCCTTAAGACATACAAAGTCATTTTCTTTTTTTGATGTAAGTGCCAGTATAGTGTAATGATATTTTATTTTTAAATTTTTGTGCACAGAAATGTCACAGGTCTGCTCAAATACATTGTTTTATTTTATTGCACTCTTTCTGTCAGAAAAACAACAATGCCTATGTGAACATAAACTCCTCCATTAAAAATATGGCGTAACTATATTTTTTTGTCTCAACAAACATTAAATAATTGTAAACCTTTTTATTTTAAATGTTATTTTGGAGTTCTATTTTTACCTATGTCTGAAACCCCAGGTAATGCATTTGTACAAAAATATTCCAATAAAAAAGGGGGTAAGGACCATGTCAGATAGAATGGGGAGAATATTTTACAATTTACTAATATGAGCACTGGTTTCTTATTCAAAAACAAAATCAAAACAGTGCCTTGATAATATTCTCTGCAATGTTATTATTCAAAAAGTACTTGCAGCATTTATAGTTTGGCAAGAGAAATATGGGAAAATGTCTGGTATACTCTTTTAATTATGTCACCAATATAATAATCTTTTACATTCTGTTCTATATATTCAGTGCCAAAATAGATAAAATTCTATTTTATTTCCTTATTTTTGGAATCCTATCAATAGATAAAATAAATTTTTTATTTTTGAATACTTTGATTAAACCATCATTCTGCCTTGAAAAAGAAACTATCCCTGGTAAAATTTTTAAAATCATTAATATTTAGCACACTGGATTTTAAAAATGTATAGACTTTGACATAGAAAAAAATCTCAACTCATTTGATCACAAGAGTAATAGTGAAGGATATATTATGCAGATGCATTTTTGGAAAACTATTTTTGTTTCACTCATAAAAACTTTTTTATCAAATTGATTGTCTATCCTTAAGTCACCTCTGTTTCACCATTTCCCTTGCTTTCCAAATAGATATGACTATTTCTCTAAAACTGAAACTGCTTAAAAGCAAAAAGGCATAGTAAAACCAAAGTCAAATTTTATTTTATGTTGTTCCTAAATGCCAACCAAATTTTACATGTATACATTTCCAGTAACAAGTAAAGAAGTATTTTTTTTGAGTGGGCAGGAAGGGAGAGAGAGTTGGCACCCTCAGGGTTTAACCTGGACTGAGGCTCAAACCAATGACCTCAGGGTCGAACTAGCAACCCTGGGATTGAGCCTGTGATTCTGGGATAGAGCTGGTGACCTTGGTGTTCTGGAACAATATTCTATCCACTGTGTCACCAGCTAGGGTGGTAAAGTCCTGAAAGAGAGGAACTTTACTCTTTTCTGACCTCTTGCCCTCTCTTCCCACCATTGCCATTTTTTGCTATTGACATTCCTAAGTCATCCTAGAGAAGATAGAAGTTATCAAATAGGAGTTTCCTTATACTTTGTTACCAAATCTACAACGTACTTTATTATTCCATTTCCACCCCCTTTCCTGGATAGCCCCTATTATGTTCGGAATTGTGTCCTCCTAAAACTCACATGTTCGAGTTCTAACTGCCAATACCTCAAATGTGACTATATTTGAAGATAGAGTCATTATTTTTTTTAGTTTAATTAAATTTATTAGGGTGACAATGGTCAATAAAATTATATAGGTTTCAGGTGTATAATTCTATTATATACCATCTAGTTATTGATTACATTGTGTGTTCTCCACCCCAAGTCAAGTCTTCTTCCATCACTATTTACCCCCTTTTACACTCTTCTATTTCCCCTTACCCCCTTTAATAATCTCCATACTGTTGTCTGGTTTATGAGGTGTTTTCCTTAATCCCTTTACTTTTTCTCCAGCCCTCAACCCCCATCCCTTCTGACAGTTGTCAGTTTCTTTAAAGACGTAATTAAGGTAAAATGAGATGATATAGGTGGGCCCTAATTCTATATCAGTGGTCCCCAAACTTTTTGGGGCCACGGACCGATTTATTGTCAGAAAATATTTTCACGGACTGGCCTTTAGGGTGGAACGAATAAATGCACAAAATAAAATTATGCGACCGGCGTAAAAACTGTGGTATTTTTAAATATAATTGTTGAACTTACGAGACAAGTGTCAAGAGTGAGTCTTAGACAGATGTAACAGAGGGAATCTGGTTATTTAAAAAAAATAAAACATCGTTCAGACTTAAATATAAATAAAACAGAAATAATGTAAGTTATTTATTCTTTCTCTGCAGACCGGTACCAAATGGCCCACAGACCGGTACCGGTCCGCAGCCCAGGGGTTGAGGACCACTGTTCTATATAAATGATGTCCTTTAAGAAAGAGGAGATTAAGACACAGACCAACATGGGTTCATGTGAGATCACAGAGAGAAAGCAGTCATCTGCAAATCAAGGAGAGAAACCACAGGAAAAGTCAAGCCTAGTGACACCTTGATCATGGACTTCTAGCCTCCAGAGCTTTATCAAGATCCAACTTAATGTCTCTTTCTCTAAATAAATAAATAAATGAATAAATAATAAATAAAAAGACAACTCAATCTAAATTAAGCTTTATTATTAACTACATTTTGAAAATACTGTATTTTTGTTTTGTTTTTGTTGTTTTTTTAATTTATTTATTAAATTTAATGCAGTGACATTGATAAATCAGGGTACATATGTTGAGAGAAAACATCTCTAGATTATTTTGACATGTGATTGTGCTGTATACCTCTCCCCCAAAGTTAAATTGTCTTCTGTCACCTTCTATCTGGTTTTCCTTGTGCCCCTCCCCTCCCCCACCCCCTGTTTCCTTCTTCACCCCATCCCCTCTCCCCCCACCCCCCACCCCTGTTGCCATCACATTCTTGTTCATGTCTCTGAGTCACATTTTTATGTCCCTTCTATGTATGGATTCATATAGTTCTTAGTTTTTTTTCTGATTTACTTATTTCACTCCGTATAATGTTATCAAGGTCCATCCATGTTATTATAAATGATTCGATGTCATCATTTCTTATGGCTGAGTAGTATTCCATAGTATATATGTACCAAAGCTTTTTAATCCACTCGTCCTCTGACGGACACTTGGGCTGTTTCCAGATCTTTTATCAATGCTTTGTAATTTTCCGATTCCAAGTCTTTAGTCTCCTTGGTTAAGTTTACTCCTAGGTACTTTATTTTTTTGGTTGTAATTGTGAAGGGGATTGTTTCCTTAATTTCTCTTTCTAACTGTTCATTGTTGGTGTATAAAAATGCTTCTGATTTCTGAGTATTGATTTTATATCCTGCCACTTTGCTGAAATCATTTATCAGGTCCAGTAGCTTTTTGACTGAGACTTTAGGGTTTTCTATATACAATATCATATCATCTGCAAATAATGATAGTTTTACTTCTTCTTTTCCAACTTGAATGCCTTTTATTTCTTCTTCTTGTCTGATTGCTGTTGCTAAGACTTCCAGGACCATGTTAAATAAGAGTGGTGAAAGGGGGCACCCCTGCCTTGTTCCTGATCTTAAGGGTATTCTTTTACTTTTTGCCCATTGAGTATGATGTTGGCTGTGGGTTTCTCATAGATGGCTTTTATCATGTTGAGGTATGTTCCCTGTATTCCCACTTTGCTGAGAGTTTTGATCATGAATGGGTGCTGGATTTTATCAAATGCTTTTTCTGCATCTATTGAAATTATCATATGGTTTTTCTCCTTCTTTTTGTTTCTGTGATGAATCACATTGATTGATTTACGAATATTGTACCAGCCTTGCCTCCCCAGAATAAATCCCACTTGATCATGGTGTATGATTTTTTCCATATATTGTTGGATCTGGTTTGCTAATATTTTGTTGATGATTTTATCATCTATATTCATCAGAGATATTGGCCTATAATTTTCTTTCTTTGTGTTGTCTTTGCCTGGTCTTGGAATCAGGATTATGCTCGCCTCATAAAAGGAGCTTGGAAGTCTTCCTTCTTCTTGAATTTTTTGATATAGTTTGAGAAGGATAGGAGTTAGTTCTTCTCTGAATATTTGGTAGAATTCCGTTGTGAAGCCATTGGGCCCCGGACTTTTATTTGTTGGGAGTTTTTTGATAACTGTTTCGATCTCATTTGTTGTAATCAGTCTGTTTAGGTTTTCTGATTCTTCCAGATTGATTTTTGGAAGATTGTATGTTTCAAGGAATTTGTCCATTTCATCTAGGTTGTCTAGTTTTTTGGCATACAGTTCTTCATAGTATTTTCTTACAATATTTTGTATTTCTGTTGTGTCAGTTGTTTTTTCTCCTCTCTCATTTCTAATTTTATTTATTTGAGTCCTCTCTCTCTTTTTCTTGGTGAGTCTAGTTAAAGCTTCATCAATCTTGTTTACCTTTTCAAAGAACCAGCTCTTAGTTTCATTGATCCTCTGTATTGTTTCTTTAGCCTCTATGTCATTTATTTCTGCTCTGATCTTTATTATTTCCTTCCTTCTACTACATTTGGGCTTTACTTGCTGTTCTTTTTCTAATTCTTTTAGATGCAGGGTTAAGTTATTTATTTGAGCTTTTTCTAGATTCTGAAAGTGTGCCTGTAGTGCTATGAACTTCCCTCTCAGCACTGCTTTTGCTGTGTCCCATAAATTTTGAGTTGTTGTATGCTCATTGTCATTCATTTCTAGAAATTTTTTTATTTCTTCTTTGATCTCATTCTTAATCCATTCATTATTTAACAACCTGCTATTTAGTTTCCATGTGTTTGAGAATTTTTGAGCTTTTCTGTTGTGATTCATTTCTAGTTTCATGCCGTTGTGATCGGATAAAGTGCTTGATATGATTTCAGTCTTCTTAAATTTGTTGAGAGCACTTTTGTGCCCTAACATGTGGTCTATCCTAGAGAATGTACCATGAGCATTTGAAAAGAATGTATATTCTGCTGCTTTAGGGTGAAAGGTTCTGAAGATATCTATTAAATCGAGTTCATCTAGTGTTTCCAATAAGTCTGCTGTTTCTTTGTTAATTTTCTTTCTTGAGGATCTATCTAGTGATGTTAGTGGGGTATTGAAATCCCCTACCATTATAGTATTGCTGTTGATCTTGCCCTTTAAATCCATCAAAGTCTGCTTTATATATTTAGGTGCTCCTATATTAGGTTCATAGATATTTATAATAGTTATATCTTCCTGTTGGATTACTCCCTTTATCATTGTGTAGTGGCCTTATTTATCTCTTACTATATCTTTTGTTTTAAAGTCCAATTTGTCTGATATAAGTATTGCTACCCCAGCTTTTTTTTCATTTCCGTTTGCATGAAATGTTTTTTTCCATCCTTTTACCTTCAATCTATGTGTGTCTTTTGTTCTAAGGTGTGTCTCTTGTAGACAACATATGTATGGGTCCTGTTTTCTTATCCATGCAGCTACCCTATGTCTTTTGATTGGATCATTTAATCCATTTACATTTAAGGTTATTATTGATATGTAGTTGTTTATTGCCATTTTCTTCTTTAAAGGCGTATTCCTTTTTTGCTATATTCTTTTCCCACTTTGATCTGTTTACAACAAGCCCCTTAACATTTCCTGCAGCATTGGTTTGGTTGTAATGAATTCCTTGAGTTGTTTTTTGTCTGGGAAGCTCTTTATTTCTCCTTCGATTTTAAACAATAGCCTTGCTGGATAAAGTAGTCTTGGTTGTAGGTTCTTGTTCTGCATTAATTTTCTTGCCATTCCCTTCTGGCCTCAAGTGTTTCTGTTGAGAAGTCAGATGTCATCCTTATGGGGGCTTCTTTGTAGGTGATAACTTTTTTTTTCTCTTGCAGCTTTTAATATTTTCTCTTTATCGCTTAGCTTTGGTATTTTAATTATGATGTGTCTTGGTGTAGGTTTCTTTGGGTTTCTCTTTAATGGAGTCCTCTGTGCTTCTTGGACTTGTGAGAGTTTCTCTTGCATTAATTTAGGGAAGTTTTCAGCTATGATATGATTGAACAACATCTCTATTCCTTGTTATTTTTCTTCTTCAGGAACCCCTATGATGCAGATGTTATTTCTCTTCATGTTGTCACAGAGCTCTCTAAGGGTTTCCTCTGACTTTTTGAGTCTCTCTTCTCTTTTCTTCTCTGTTTTCATGCCTTCATTCCAGTTGTCCTCTAACTCGCTGATTCGATCCTCTGCTCTATCTATCCTGTTTTTAATTCCTTCCATTGTGGTCTTTATTTCTGATATTGTATTTGTCATCTCCGACTGATTCTTTTTTATACTTGCTATTTCTTTATTTAGGTGTTCATAGTGACCATCCATTGTTGTTCTAAGATCCCTAAGCATCCTTACAATCATTATTTTGAACTCCGCATCTGGAAGTTTGATTATTTCCATATCACTCAGTTCATCTCCTGAAGGTGTCACTTGTGGTTTCATTTGGATTGCACTTTTTTGTTTTCTCATGGTGTTTTTTTTTTTTTTTTTTTTTGTAGAGTTGGTTGAGTCTAGGCTTGGTGTTGCCTGCCTCCAGTTTTCAGTTGTGTTATTTCTAGGTCTTCTTGGGTTGGTATCAGCTGTTATCTTAATCCACTTTTGGATTTGGGCAGCTTTGAAGTCTTGATTTGTTTGTTTTCTTAACAGGTGATAGTCTTGTTTACTGATCTCAGCAGGGGGCTTCCTTGAAACTGTATCCAGGAATGCGATGGGTGTAACCTGAGACTCTGAAGGCCTCTTTATCCAGCTAATCTCACGGGGGGGGGGGGGGGGGGCAGGGTATTTTCTCAGCTTCAGTAGGGGGATGTGTATCTCAGATCTCCATGGAGACCTGAGTTACTGCCCCTCCTCCCCACTTCTTGTTTTCAGCTGTTTCTTGTTGCGCTGATTGGAGCTGGATAGATGTCCAGATATCTCTGATCCGGAAGCAATTCAGTTCTGTTTTGTGAAAGGTATGGCCGCCTCCAGCATGGATGAGTCAGCTTTTTTAGTTTGTTTCTTGCATTCCTTAGCCCCTCACAGTCTGTCCCTCTCCCTGTCCTTTCCACTTGGGAGATAAGCTGGTCTTTTCAACACACCTCGCTCCCTGGTCACCAGGTAAGTGGCTGTGAGCAGTAGTTTCTGCTTTTTTCCCTATGTGAGATCCTCTCTGGGCTCTCAGCCTCACCCCTCCCCCTGCTCCGTTCCTGTAAGCAGAGGAGATTCAGGCACTCCCTACCAGGATTGTGGTTTCTTCTTTGCTCCTTGGTTTTTGAGAGCTGTTCTTGCAGTTCAGAGTTAGTTTTTCATGCTGATTTTTCCTAAATTGCTTTGTATTCCAGTTTGGTGGTGAGAGCTGGGTGTCTGTGTGTCCGCCTACTCAGCTGCCATCTTCCTTCCGGGCTGTTTTTGTTGTTTTTGTATTTTTCTGAAGTTGGAAACGGTGTGGCAGTCAGATAGACTCCCGCATGAGCCTGACTGGGATCCACCAGGCATGCCTACCAGGGGGCGATGCTCTGCCCATCTGGGGTGTTGCTCTGTTGCAACCAGAGCCATTCTAGCACCTGAGCAGAGGCCATAGAGCCATCCCCAGCACCCGGGCCAGCTTCGCTCCAATGGAGCCTTGGCTGCGGGAGGGGAAGAGAGAGATAGAGAGGAAGAAGGGGGGGGTGGGGAAGCAGATGGGTGCTTCTCCTGTGTGCCCTGGCCAGGAATTAAACCCAGGACTCCTGCACGCCAGGCTGACGCTTTACCACTGAGCCAACCGGCCAGGGCTTGTATTTTTCTTTATAGCATATATTCTAATTAACAATGATATATTACCCTACTTGTTTATTATCTTTTTTACTAGATTTTAAGATCGGGGAGTGGAGTGCAGGGCCAGTGGAAGCATCAAGGCGTGAGAAGTTGGCTATCCTTTGATAAGGGAAACTCAAGAGTTAAAATTTTGGCTTGAGAGATAGTGGCTTTGATTATGATCAGTTTGCTTAATTGTTAATGCTGGTTGAGGCTTTGTTCTAGGGGCTGGGATGCCTGAGTGGGCTGCATGACTTAAGAGAGCTGCCAGTGAACTACTTTCGTGCCCCAGGGGACTGCAACTAAAGCCTTTGTGCTCCAAAGCTGACTATGATCCAATTAACTTTGACCGTGATCTAATTACATCTCCCTCAAAATTCCAAAACCTTTACTTACCCCTTTCTTCCCCTTATAAAAAGCTTGGCTCAGGAAAAGGGATTGAGATGGTTTGGGACCATAACCCCTGTCTTCTGAGGTTTCTGGCCACCTGAATTAAGTGTCCATAAAAGATTCAACCCCTGACCTTACTTATTTGGCTGAATTGGTGACAGGCATCATGAACTCTATTTCTGGTTTCACTCCCTCCAATTTTTTTGGTATGAACATTTGGCATTTTATTGCAGTATTGTCAAGTTTATAAAATATAATTCAAGGCAAATTTCCAGCCATCCAACCAGTTCTTATTTTTGACACTTTTGCATAGAAAGTATAAAACTGGTTTTTACCAGGACAATGTCTGTGATTCACTGCTGTACTTTAGTACTCCACACTATACCTGGTACACAGCATTTGACCAATACATTTTTCTAGAAGGACGGAAGAAGCAAAGGCAGAGAAAGAAAGAAAAGAAGAGAAGGCAGAGGCAGAGAGGGGAAGTAGCTGTGACAGTAAGGGAAACCAATTACCCACCATAAAGACATCTCAGATATAGCTGATGTGAGAACAACTTTCCACCCAAGGGTTTTTAACTTGGAGCTTGTGGACACAAGTAACAGCAGTCTATTAAATTCCTTGTGTCAGTGTAAGAAATGTCCAAACCTGTAACAATTTTTATGAGTTTATTTGAGCCAAACTGTTGACAATTTCCAGGAAGCAAAATCTCAATGGGTTGAGAAAAAGCTTTGGAAAATGGCAGTTTCACCACTTATTTTATACACGGGAATCAAAGGAGAAGACATAAGGGGGTTCCATGAAATTCACCAGTGATAGGTTAGGGAGGTAGGGGAAAGCAAAGGTGGGGAATTTCTAGGATTGGATAACAGTAAAATGTATAGACACATACTTAACTTTTACATAGGCAGATATAAAATAGTTAACAGTTAATAAGTAACATGATAATAATAATAATAAGAGGATTTGTGGTTTCTGCTCTGATGGGGGTGGTTGTGCCCTAGGGGACTGGAAAAGATTACTCTTACATTATAAAAACATCAGGTATATTATTGTAGATGCAAAAAGACAACAGAGAGGCTAGATTAAGGTAAGCATGGAAAGCTTGGACCTTTGTTAGAGAAAAATACCACCCTAGGACATGATTACCTACCACAAACTGCTTTCAATTAGAAAGTTTTAATTTCAGACCATCCTGGGTAGTTAGTTTAGGTCTGAGTTGGCAAGGCCACCATGTAGGCTCCCCTGAGATTGTCAGGTTCAGCATGTGGCCCCTTTTTCTTCTATAATCTATACTTATTATCATGGCTGAATTGAGGGATCTGAAGTTTCATTAGGTAATTTGTTCTTCTTCCTGTTGTTTTCACTTCTGGATATATTATAATTTATTAAGCACTATAATGGTTAATTTTATGTGTCAACTTGTCTATACAATCGAAATCTCAGACATTTGGTTAAAATTTTGTTCTGTGTGTGCTTGTGAGGCTGTTACTGAATGAGATTAACATTTGAATTTGTAGCTGAGTAAAGCAGATTGCACTCCCCAATGTGGATGGCATCATCCAATCTATTGAAGATTGAACAGAACAAAAGGTAAAGTAAAAGAGAATTTGATCTTACTGACTGTTCAGTCTTCTACCTTCAGACTTGGACTTGGGCTGGAACTTACACTGTTGTCTCCCTTTAGTCTCCAGTTTACTGACTATAGATCCTGGGACCTCTCAGACTCCATAACTGCATAAGTCAATTCCTTAAAATAAATCTCTTTATATATAGCTATATCTATGTAAGACCAGAGTCCGCCACCACACATGCAGGTTCTCATTGGATTCAGGAAGATGGTAAAGAAACAGTGGAGCCAAACAATGGTGGGCCATTCCTTTTATCAAAGTCTTGCACCAGTGGATAAACACACAGGGTATTTAGGGCTCGCAAAGCACTCACACATTCTCCAGTTCCACAACCAGAAGAATCTTCTCTGGTTTCTCCTAGAATCAGTGGCCCCACCAGTCTTAGTGGAGCTTGCATAATCCCTCAGCTCTGGTTCCCCATCTGCACACCTTCTCTCTGCACAAACTGGCTTCTTCTTCAGCACCCTGCATTCTCTCTACTCTTTCTGCTCCTCTCTGCAAACATGGCTTCTTTATGCCTGTTCTTCCTCTTCTCTTCTTTTCAAAACATTTGGGGATGAAAACCTCTCCTCCAGCAAGCATTAGAAAAACAATGGCTCTTCCCAAGCAGGATGGTAATTTGCAATTTCACAGACCACATATACCTGGCGCTGCCCAGCCCCTAATGCAAACTATAAATGAGCAAACATAGAAATCATATTTTACAAACTTATTTGACCAACCATCTATAACTATTCCTATCTATAAATAATATAAATTATCACTGTTATTATTTTATATAAATATTCAATTAATAAAATATTAGTCTTTTTCTGGAGAATCAAGACTAATACAGGCACTTAGCAGTTATTCATGGACTCTCAGACATTTTAGAAAACTTTTCACTCCTCAAACCTGTTCTTACAATATGATAGCTGAGTGAGTGAGCTATATTATAATTTGAGACAGATTGTATAAAGGCAGAATTTGCCAATGCAACAAAAATTTTTGGGAATTTTATATTCAATGTTTCTTATATGCATTTCCATATATGCATTTGTATATTTCTCTTTAGTGAAGGTATGGTTTTCATCATTTTCTTTAAATTTTTTTATTATGGAAAGTTTTAAACATATACAAATTAAAGAGAATAGTATTATAACATCCCAGGTACCCATCACCCAGCTTCAGCAAGTATCAATTTATGACCAATCTTATTGTATCTTTACTCCCCCTCCATTACTTGGAAGCAAATCCCAGACATTATATCATTTCAAGAATAAATGCCAAATAGCTAGTTTATAAATACATTTTTAGAACACAATCCTCTTCTGGTCTGAAGATTGCCTGTACTTCTACCGTGAGCTGAATAATGGACTTATTAATTGTTGATTCTCTTTTCTTTATGCACATTGTTTTGTGTGTGGGAAAGAAATAAATCACTCTGCCAACTACTTAGCTACATTCTCCTGTTTATGTAGACTGTTTCAGTAGAAAGTCATATTTTAGTTTTGCTACTGTTGTAAGGTACCAAAAGCTACAGAATTAATATTAATATTTTAGGAAGTTTAAAGAACATTTTATTAATTTGGGCTAGGAGTGCAGAGAGATTTTGAAAATGATTTTTGTACTTGTGTGATTAGCATCAAAACCAGGATGGCCGATAGCATTGTATTGTAAATGCAGAGGGGAAGGAGATTTGGATTATCTGACCCCCCCCCCCCCCACACACACACACCTGTAAGGAAATAGGTGAATAGCTAGCCAGGTGCAGGAAGAGAAAGATTAAAATAAACCTTTTCTTATATTGATGGGCCATTTACAGGCATTTGTCCCCATGGAAACTACCCCTCCCCTCCTGAAAGCATGTAGTTAATGTATGTATCTCTGAATAAAGGAATGACAGGTAAACACTAGAAAATATAGGAATATCTTTTAATATGTAGAGTGACATTTTTACTGTTGTGTTACCTTTTAATGTGTAGAAATGTTTTTTTTATGAATCCTATAGACAAATGTTATAAACTTGCTAATGAATTGTGTCCCATCCCCCCTTCATCCTTTTCCCAAACCTGAATAGGTGAAAATAAAAGTTATAAGCTTATGCCATGATATCAAGCTTTTTCCCCACCCATGTATAATTAAAGGTATATAACCAGCCCCTAGAATATTATAGACACACACAATTTGGGACTGCTGCCCCATGTAAGTTATATGCGGCCAGCATATTTAATAAATTTCCTCCTTTAATAAAACTCTTCAAAACTCATCTGGACTTGGTGTCTCTATGAAAACCCATGGAATTGTGGATTGGATGCTTTACAACAGTACTAAGTTTTTTACTTTTGACAAGATTTTAGCTCCTTGTATCTCAGTTGCTTTATTTATAAAATGAGAAAATGTCTGAAGATTGTGCCTGTGACATGGCACTCAATAAAATTGATAGTAATGATAAAATAATAATTATTATTTAGTGTGAAATTAGAGCAGGTGAAAGTGATGACTCATTCATAATCCTTGTAGTAATTCTAACAACTTAGTATATAGCAGGTGCTCAGAAAATATCACCAAGAAGTAAGAAGTCACCTTTTCCTCTTCCCACTTTAGAGAATGCCAGAAGTTATCCTGTGCCCTATTAATAGCTTTTGCCTGTGTCAAGGGGATTACAGGGCAGACTGATCTCCTCTCTAATGATGCAGTTAGAGTCTCAGCTTACGTGTGTAGTGATAAATGTGAAGCAAGATAATGGGTCTTTCCTGCAGTCAATTATCCCCGGTCCATGTTTCTTATTCTTCCAAGGGGTTCTCAATAGGGACTTATGTAGCTGCAGAAACAAGAGCAAAATGAAGAAATAAAAAAAAGAAAGCCACACACACACACACACACACACACACACACACACACACACACAATTCCATCTGTCAAACTGATGATGGATGCTGTCCAAACCTGAGAACAAAACCTGAAGTGTTAATTGTATGTGCTGCTGATGTCTTTAATTATGCAACTTTGACAGATGGGAAGATCACTATGCAGTTTTTATTTAAGAAGCTCATGCAACTGTAGTTTTTGTGCCAAGGGTAATCAGTTATATTAAAAAACTTGCCAGAAAGTGAACTCTACCTTATTTATAGCTTACTAGGTCCTAATTATGCTTCCTAAATGGACAGTCATATAATAAGGTAAACACAAAATATACATGACTACAAATTACTACACAGCAGTCATGTTTCAGAATAGGCACCCATTTCAAACCACATGATACTATCCTGCCAATATGCAGCAAACACACTCCAGATAATACCTTGTTGAGGCAGAATTCCAAAGAATAAAATGATGTTTTTCCCTAGTCTTGGTTTCAGCAAGGCTTTCAGAAAATACAGAACAATCATTGTTTGTCTCATATATATTCTTCATACTTATCTAGGTTTGTTTGGTTGCAAGGATTTTTGGCAGCCTACTTGCTTGTTTTCTGAAGTACTGCCTTTAATGTTACCTGCATTGGTGTCTCACTTAACCCTGAAATACATCATCTTAAGATATTGTCAGTTTCTTTCTTCTGTGTCCCTGCCTTGGTACCGTTCTATTCTGCTCATCTGTCCTCAATCTCCTTTTCACATGGTCTTTTTCTGAAGAGAAGACTCAGATTTGAACCTGAAGGAAACCTTACATGGATAACCTCTGGGTGGTTACTGAGCAGCTAGAAGTGTAATAATGTTTTGGTTCCATGGCTGCCACTCATAGATTTAGTTTCTATGAAGGCAGAAACCGCATATTATTTTTGCTAAATTATAAAGTACTTGAGTTTTGGATTCTGACAGATAAAGTAATGTAATGTAAACAACATGAGAATTAGCCTCTAACAGATTAAAACTTGGTTCTGGCACCTGCTAGCTGTATGCCATTGGACAAGCTACCTGGACTCTGTGAGCCCCTCCTCCTCCATCTATAAAACAGATATAACAGTCTTCTATCTTGAAAGATTGTTGTAAAATGTAAATGGCATAATTAATTAAATGTGCCCAGTGGAGAGCCCAGAGACTGGCAAATAGTTAAATTCAATAAACATTAATTTAATTAAACTTTATTTATGGTCACAGCATTTATCTCTGGCTAACACCTTTCCTGATGTTTGATAATGAATCTTCCCAGCTTACTTGAGTTCCTTAAAATAAAAGAAAAAGGCTCTTTTAAACTTGTCAATATTAAAAAAAAATTGTATAAATGTTTATGCTATTTATTAATAAAATAAAAATATCTTCAGTTATGAACATGTAGATTTCAGTTGAATGCAGACCTTTATGTAATTAAGTGATGGAAAATCTTGTCAACCTAATTAAGATGTACCTGCCAAGATTGTAAATTGGATACAACAGAAACAAGTGTTGCCTAAATTTCAGTGACAGAATCAACTAGTCAGTAGAAGGGAAAATATTAGAAAAGAATAACAAGAAAAAAATTTTCAGAATTTGTAAAGGGAGGTTGGTATAATAGAGACAAAAAAGACAAGATAAGGGTCTAGCTCAATCTTTTGCTCATAGCTAGCCCTTCACTTAGACTCTTATTTTGTGAATCAAGAAGATTGGAACAGAACGATTTCACATTTGTGAACCATCTTGATGATTTTTGCTATATCTGAGTACCATGTGAGCTATTATGTAGTTAATATTTCCTTTAAATTGACTCACTTTTATTTTACTCAATTAAAATGTTATAAAAGGAAGTTAAATGTCACTGCCATAATAGAAACACAGAATCAGTTGCCATAAATAAAAGATAACTGTGGAAATAAAAGAGCTACATTATAAAAAATATTGGCTAAAGTTTTGTAGTGAAATATTTGAGCCTGAGTTTGAACTTCCTTTGATAAAGGGGAGACTATTAAGTGGTAGGGAGATATTAAAGGAAAATAACATGAAAATAAGGCTTCTTTCATGTATTCCAAATATATTAAAATATACATTTTAATATATTTTAGATAAAAATATATTTTCTCTTATTCTGTAGGTTGTCTTTTCAAATTATTGACTGTTTCCTTTGTTGTGTAGCAGCTCTGTAGTTTGATATAGTCTCACTTGTTTATTTTTACTTTCGCTATCTGTGCTTGGTTGTCTTATTTAAGAAATCATTGCCAGATCTACTGTATGATGTCAGAGTAATGGTAGCATGAGAAATACTCCTGATCCCTCCCCTTGAAATTTCAACAAACGGAACAACTGTAACACAGTGAAGGAACCCTAGCTGGACTTGCAGGTGCACCTTAAAGATCCATGCACCAAATGGACTAAGGGTGGCATAGGGTGAAAATTGGGCAGAAGATAAAACACAATCTTTGTGGACTTTGGAAAGGAGAGGAGACAAACCTAGAGTGACTGTTTTGTTTTGTTTTTCTCTGTTGGACTATGGGTATCAGGGAAGCTCAGGCTCTCTGGATTTTGTCTGAGGGGTACAGACATGGAAACTTGGAGTGACTGGGTCTCCCTCGCTGGGAGGAACGGTGAGACAGAGGGGCAGAGAGGGAGATAAACCAAAGGGGTCATGGCCAATGTTCCCACAGTCTCCCTGCAATCCAACCTCAGCAGAGATAGAGAAAGCTACAGTGTGGCTTCCCAGTCTCCCAGATCCCACCCCCCTCACCTTGCAGTACAGAGAGTGGCAGAGACAAACCCAAAGTTAGCTCTCTCCAGAGCTGCTCTCTACACTGAAGAACAGAGGTGCTCCATGTCTGGTCACCAGGTCTGTTGAGACATGGGAAGGAGTGCCCAGAAGCCTGAGATCACCATTGCTAGAGCAGTAAAACTGGAAAGCTGAAGCTGTAAAACCTTTACAACATGCCCCACCTACCAAAGCACCTGCAGCCCCACCTACATCATTTCCACAGCAATATCTCAGTGAACAGCTCAGAAACTTCACAGAGCCAAAAGTTATAATACAGCAACACCTAATGGAAGAAACCTCTTAAAACCAAAATTTATTTTTCCTTTTTTACCCCTTTTTCCTTCTTATTTCTTTTTCTTTTTGAATTTCATTTTTTAAAATTTTTACTTTTTGTGTGTGTTTTGTTTTTTATTTTTTTCTTTGCTTGTGATCTTCTTTCCTGTGGTTTTTCTTGTCATAATTTTTAAATTTTTATATTTTTTATTGTATTTCTTAACTTTCCAATTTTTTGGTTAGAATTCTTAAAAATACCACTCTCAAAAATGCCATCAAGGAAGAAGAAATCAAATACCGTTGCTACATAAGACAGATGTGTATTTCAGAAAGAAAACAAAAAATCTCAATCACATGGAAGCCTTGGAGTTAAATGATAAAGAATTCAAAATTGAAGTTCTCAAATTACTGGACGAGATGCAAGAAGACACCAATAGGCAACTAACTGAGATCAGAAACAAATTAATGAACAAAACAAATACCTCACCAAGGAGATTGAAACTTTAATAACAGAGATGAAGAACTCAATACATGAATTGAAGACTCAGATAGCAAATTTAGCTAAAAGAACAAGCCAGATAGAGGAAAGAATCAGTGACATCAAAGACAGGCAACTAGAGATGCTACAGAGAGAAGAGGAGAGAGACTCATAATTTAAAAAACTGAGAGAGCTCTACAAGAACTGATTCCATCAGAATGAGCAATATAAGAATAATGGGTGTATCAGAAGAAGAAGAGAAAGAGAAGGGAGTGGAAATCCTATTCAAACAAATAATTGATGAGAATTTCCTGAACCTATGGAAAGAATTAGAGCCTCAAATTCAAGAAACAAACACAATGCCAAGTTAAGGCAACCCAAACAGACCTACTCCAAAGTACACAGTAATAAAATTGTCAATAAATCAATGACAAAAAAAGAGCTCTCAAGGCAGCTAGAGAAATAAGACCATAACATATAAAGAAAAGCCCATTAGGTTTTCATCAGACTTCTGAGCAGAAACTCCACAAACCAGAAGAGAGTGGACCAAAACATTCAAAGTACTGAAAGAGAAGAACTACCAGCCAAGAATACTATATCCATCAAAGTTATCTTTCAAATATGAAGGAGAAATAAAAGCTTTTGCAAACATACAGAAGCTGAGGGAATTTATCATCAGAAAACACCCATCACAGGAAATACTCAAGGGGGTTATTCAACCAGACACAAAGAACAAAACAAATCAAACTACAAGTAAAAGCTCTAACAAGGTCCCAATTAAAACAAAGATAATCTGTGACAACAATAACATAAAAAGTGAGAGGATAAAGTTCTGCAGTAGCAAAGGAGGATGGAGGGCAGAAACACTCATATGACTCTTGTACATATGAACATTTTTGTCTTAAACTAATGAAAACCACCCACAAAAAACTCACTACTGAAACACAGATCTTAAAAGAGAAGAAAAGGGGGAAAGAAGTATGGAATACCACCAAACTAAAACAAATGATGTAAACAAAAATAGGAAGAGCCAAGCAAGTCACTGAGCTACCAGAAAATAAAACATAAAATGGCTACAGGATATCCTTAAGTGTCAATAATTACCCTAAATGTAAATGGACTGAACTCACCAGTAAAGAGGCACAGAGGAGCAGATTGAATAAAACAACAACAACAACAACTATATGCTACTTTCAAGAGACACATTAAGCTGTAAGAACAAAAATAGATTCAAAGTGAAAAGGTGGAAAACAATTCTTTTTTTTTTAATAATTTTATTTTTTTAATGGGGCGACATCGATAAATCAGGATACATATATTCAAAGATAACATGTCCAGGTTATCTTGTCGTTCAATTATGTTGCATACCCATCACCCAAAGTCAGATTGTCCTCTGTCACCTTCTATCTAGGAAAATGATTCTTTAAACAAATAATATCCAAAGAAAAGCAAGTGTAGTCATATTCATATCTGATAATGCTGACTTCAAGACAACAAATGTAACCGGATAAATATAGACATTTCATAATTATTAAGAGTACATTGTATCAAGAAGACATAACACTTCTTAATATATATGCAGCCAAGCAGGGAGCACCAAAATATATGAGATATCTACTAACTGATCTAAATATAGAAGCAGACAAAACACAATCATTCTTGGAGATTTCAACACACCACTGACGGTTTTAGATAGATCATCCAAACAGAAAATCAATAGAGAAATATCAACCTTAAATGACACTCTGGACCAAATGGACATAGTGGACATTTACAGGACATTTCATCCCAAACTGTCAGATTATACATTCTTCTCCAGTGTGCATGAAACATTCTCAAAGATAGACCATATGTGCCCTGGCCAGTTGGCTCAGCGGTAGAGCGTCGGCCTAGCATGCGGAGGACTCGGGTTCGATTCCCGGCCAGGGCACACAGGAGAAGCGCCCATTTGCTTCTCCACCCCTCCGCTGCGCTTTTCTCTCTGTCTCTCTCTTCCCCTCCCACAGCCAAGGCTCCATTGGAGCAAAGATGGCCCCGGTGCTGGGGATGGCTCTGTGGCCTCTGCCTCAGGCGCTAGAGTGGCTCTGGTTGCAACATGGCGACGCCCAGGATGGGCAGAGCATCGCCCCATGGTGGGCGTGCCGGGTGGATGCGGGTCGGGCGCATGCGGGAGTCTGTCTGACTGTCTCTCCCTGTTTCCAGCTTCAGAAAAATGAAAAAAAGAAAAAGATAGACCATATGTTGGGCCACAAAACTAACATCAACAAATTCAGGAAGACTAAACTTATACCAAGGATATATTCTGATAATAAAGCTTTGAAATTAGAATTCAATTGTAAAAAGGAAGTAAAGAAATCCAAAAAATATAAAAATTAAACAACATACTTCTAAAAAATGACCAGGTCAAAGAATAAATAAAAGCCAAGATCAAAAGATATATACAGACAAATGAAAATGACAACACAAAATATCAAAATTTCTGAGATGCAGCAAAAGCAGTAATAAGAAGGAAGTTTATTATAGACTTATATCAAGAAAAAAGAGAGATCTTAACTAAAAAATGTAATATCACACCTTAAGGAATTAGAAAAAGAACAAAAGCAACCCAAAGTCAGCAGAATAAAAGAAATAGTAAAAATTAAAGCAAAACTAAATAAAACATAGAACAAAAAAAAATAGACAAAATTAACATAACAAAGAACTGGTTCTTTAAAAAGATCAATAAAATCAACAAACTACTGGCTTGACTCACTAAGGAAAAAAGAAGAAGGGCTCATATAAACAAAATCTAAAATGAAAGAGGAGAAATTACCAGAGACATCATAGATATACAAAAGATCATAGTAGAATATTATAAAAAATTATATGCCACCTAATTCAACATCCTAGAGAAAACAGATAAATTCCTAGAACAATTAAGTCTTCCTAGACTGAGCCATGAAGAAGTGGAAAACCTAAACAGACCTATAAGCAAGGAGGAAATACAAACAACTATCAAAAACCTCCCTCAAAACAAAAGTCCAAGGCCAGATTGTTACACTAGTGAATTCTACCAAACATTCAAAGATTTGGTACCTATCCTTCTCAAAGTCTTCCAAAAAACTGAAGAAGAAGCAATACTCTTCTCCACATTTTATGAGGCCAACGTAACCCTTATACCAGAACCTGGCAAGGACAACACAAAAAAAGAAAATTACAGATCAATCTCTCTAATGAATACAGATGCAAAAATCCTAAACAAAAACTAGCAAATTGAATACAACAACACATTAAAAAATAATACATCATGATCAAGTGGGATTCTTTCCAGGAGCACAAGGATGGTTCAACATATGGAAATTGATCAATGTAAGACACCTCATCAACAGAACAAAGAATAAAAACCATATGATTCAATCAATAGATGCAGAAAAGGCATTCAACAAGATACAACATCCCTTTATGTTTAAAACACTCAATAAAATTGGAATAGAAGAAATATACCTCAACATAATAAAGGCCATATATGATAAAACATCAGCTAATATCATAATAAATGGTGAAAGAAAGAAAGCTTTTTTTCCCTAAAATTAGAAACAAGACAAGGTTGTCAACTCTCTCCACTCTTAGTCAACATAGTTCTGGAAGTTTTAGTCAGAGCAATTAGGCAAGAGAAAGAAATAAAAGGCATTCATGCCAGGAAAGAAGAAGTAAATGTATGATTTTTTGCAGATGATATGATCCTGTGTGTAGAAAACCCCAAAGACTCCACCAAAAAACTATTAGAAACAATAAACCAATACAGTAAAGTTGCAGGATACAAAGTCAATATACAAAAGTCTACTGCTTTTCTATATGCCAACAATAAAACTTTGGAAAATGAACCAAAAAAATTCCTTTTACAATTGCACCAAAAATAAATAAAGTACCTAGGGATAAACTTAACAAAGGATGTGAAGGACCTATATACTGAAAGCTACAAAACATTATTGAAAGAGATTGAAAAAGACACAATGAAATGGAAAAATATTCCATGTTCATGGATTGGAAGAATCAACATAATTAAAATGGCCATTTTACCCAAAGCAATATACAAATTTAATACAATCTCCATGTTATTTTTTAAAGAAACAGAACAAATAATCACCATGTTTGTATGGAACCATTAAAAACCCTGAATAGCCCTGAGGAAAAAGAATAAAGCTGGAAATATCACAGTACCTGACTTCAAATTATACCATAGAGCCATGATAATCAAAACAGCACAGTATTGGCAGAAAAACAGACATATAGACCAATGGAACAGAATCTTGAGTCCAGAAATAAAACCACATATATATGGACAAATCATTTTTGACAAAGGAGCCAAAACACGCAGTGGAGGAAAAAAAAAAAGCCTCTTCAATAGACGGTGTTGGTAAAATTGGAAAACCACATACAAAAGAATGAAACGACTATAGTTTGTCCCCCAGCACAAAAATTAATTCAAAATGGATGAAAACCTAAATATAAGAGCTGAAACTATAAATTACATAGAAGAAAACATAAGTACTAAGCTCATGGACCCTGGCCGTAGATAACAATTTATGAATTTGACCCCAAATCAAGGGAAGTCAAGGCAAAAATAAATGAACGGTACTACCATATTTCTCCATGTATAAGACAAGCCCATGTATAAGACACACCTTAATTTGGGGGCCCGAAATCTGAAAAAAATGTATTACATAAACTTGTTGAACTTGTTTTATTCATCATTAAACAATGAGTGCAAAGTCAACAAGCACAAAAAAGTGGAAATGCAAGTAGAAAAACCCCTATAACCACTGTATAAGATACACCCAGTTTTTAGACCTCAAAATTTTCAAAATGTGTGCAGCTTATATATGGGGAAATACAATATATCAAACTAAAAAAGCTTCTGCACAGCAAAAGAAACTGACAACAAAACAAATAGGCAGTCAACTAAATGGGAGATGATATTTGCAAACAATAGCTCCAATAAAGGGTTAATATCCAAAATATATAAAGAACTCACAAAGCTCAGCAACAAACAAGCAAACAATTTAAATAAAAAATGGGGAGAGAACCTGAACAGACACTTCTCCCAAGAGAACATACAAATGGCCAACAGGTATATGAAAAGATGCTCATCTTCACGAGCTATTCAAGAAATGCCAATCAAAACTACAATGAGATACCATCTCACACCAGTTAGATTGGCTATTATTAACAAGACAGATAATCACAAGTGTTGGAGAGGCTGTGGAGAAAAAGAAACCCTCATTCACTGTTGGTGGGAATGCAAATTAGTACAATCATGAAAGAAAGTATGGTGGTTCCTCAAAAAATTAAGAATAGAACTACCATATGACCCAGCAATCCCTCTACTGGGTATCTACCCCCAAAACTCAAAAACATTGGTATGTAAAGACACATGCACCACCATGTTCATTGCAGCATTGTTCACAGTGGCCAAGACATGAAAGCAACCAATGTGTCCTTTGATAGAGGATTGGATAAAGAAGATGTGGTACATATATACATTAAAATACTACTCAGCCATAAGAAAAAATGACATAGTGATATTTACAACAACATGGATACACCTTGAGAACATTATACTGAGTGAAACAAGTAAATCAGAAAAAGCTAAGAACTGTATGATTTCACACATAGGTGGAAAATAAAACCGAGACTTATGGACATAGATAAAAGTGAAGTGGTTAGCAAGGGGAAGGGAACATGGGGGAGGGGGAAGGGGACTTGAAGGAATGAGAATGGGGGAAAGGGTGGGGGAAGGGTGTAAAAAGGGACAAATTTAAGGTGAAGGAAAATAATTTGACTTTGGGTAATGGCTGTACAACATAATCAACAGTTCAAATGCTATAGAAATGTTTACTTGAAACTTATGTACTCTTATTGATCAATGTCACCCTATTTAAGTTAATTATCTAAATTAAAAAAAATTGCCAAGAACAAAGTTAAGAATCTTTTTCCCTATATTTTCTTCTAGGAGTTTTATAGTTTCAGGCCTTGCTTTTAAGTCTTTGGTCATTTTGAGTTATTTTTGTGAGTCGTGTAAGATTGGAGTCCATTTATTTCTTTTGCATATAGATCTTCAGTTTTCCCAGCATCATGTATTAAAGAAACTATTCTTTTCCCACTTTGTGTTCTTGACTTCCTTGTTAAAAATTAGTTGTCTGTATATGTATGAATTTATGTCTGTATATGTATGAATTTATGTCTAGGCTCTCTTTTCTGTCCTACTGGTCTTGAAATCAGAAAATATGATGCCTGCAGCTTTGCCCTTTGTGATTTCATATAAATTTTATGATAGTTTTTTTCTATGTCTGTGAAAAATACCCTAGGATTCTGCTAAAAAGGTGTAGTGGTGAAGAGGCAAATGATCGCTTCTCCTGTGTGCCCCGGCCAGGAACTGAACCCGGGACTTCCACACACCAGGCTGATGCTCTACCACTGAGCCAACCGGCCAGGGCCAGAGGAACTTTAAAATCAATCATGAGGGGCCCGTGGCTAAACTTGAGCCAGGAGGAGGAAGTCAGGCCATACAGTGAACTGCCCTTTTATGACATAGACCTGTGGGTAACAGAGAAGATGATGAGCCTGGTTTTGAGTGGAACCAGATCTAGGACTCTCTAAAAGGCAAGAGCTTTAACAGCATGATGGCCACCTACTACATCCTGAGTACCAGGATACCCGAAGTGGAGTGCTGCACCATCATTGTAAATCCCTTCCTTTTCCCCTCACCTCAACTGCCACAGTCCCTCTCCAACTCAGGAGGTTCAGCCAGAATACTCTAGGTTCTAGCATTCAGATCAATGGCCTGAGGACTAAGAGTCAGGGCAGAAGGCCAAAGGGTCCTCCAGCTAGCCTGGAGTCAAGTATAGCCATTCCTTTCCCCAACCCCTAGTCGAGGACTATTATCCCTAGCCCATCACCCCTAGTGTGGCCCTGAAGACTTCCCCTTCACCCTCAACACAACAGCAGCAGCAGCAACAGCAGTAGAACCCCAAAGGGAACCAGCTAGGGCTAATAGGGGGTAACTTGGAGTTTCTTAAACTTTATTTTGAAAAAGCTCTACTTTCGGCTGCCAAGAATCGATATGGCAAATGGAACAAGAGAGAGCTAATATAAATTGTGGATGGCCAATGCTAGGCTACATTCAAAGGCTCTGGGGAGGTCAAGTTGGGCTCCCTGCATTTTAAATGCTGAACTTGAAGATGCTGAGCTCCAGAAAGCCCTGCCATGTGGTAGAGGGGAGATAGGCCAGAGGCATGACACAAACTGCTACAGGTGACTGCAGGGCAAGAAGTACACACTATGTGTGCAAGGATACTTTGAGAGAGGACTTGGTCCAGGGGACAGTACAGGTGTGCAAACTGTCGTGGCATTCTCTGCATGAGATTCACATCAAGAGGGTACCTGGCATCTCTGTGGCCTTCAGAAGCATTGTACCCAAAACATCTGGTGAGCTTGGAGAACAGCTTGGAGATCCCCAGGAGACAAGGGGAGACCTAGCTGCATGTTCACCAGTTGGCTCCCACCTGGGTGAAACTTCAGAGACTAGACTGTTTCTCTTGAGGCCCATCTCCCCTCCCCTATTCTTCTTTTCTTCCATGTTTATGAGAGTGGGATGGTTCTTATTAATATACTTGGTGCTTCCAAATCTTGTAATAAACTTCATACTTTGGAAAGTACATTGCGTACTCTTGTTTTGCATCCACCCTGCACAGAACTGGGGCTGTGCATCTTCCTTTGAGAAGCGTATAGAGATGTAGTACTTGGGCTTAATCAGAACAACTCTGCACCTTCGTATGTTCTGCTCCTCTTGCTCTTCTCTTCCCTTAGCGTTGAACTCTCAGCTACCTTGTTAATTTCTCCTTTATGGCAGGGTGGTGACAGTTGCTCACACAGCATACTGATTTCTTGTGGATGCTCAATTTGAAGGAATCATGGTTGGTCCAACTGGTTATAGCAACCACTCTCCCCTACTATTGATTAGTTGAGGCAAAGACTCATGACCCCAGTTTTGGCCAGTGAGAGAGTAGAGGAAACCTGTTGGGGATTCTGTGAGAGATTTTCCTTTCTTAAAAGAGATGGGCAGAGAAGAAGGTGACCCCTTGCTTCTGGCTTGAATAATAACTATGCAAATGTGATGGTTGGAATGGAGGCAGCCAGAGTGCAACCATAGGGACTGACACCAACATTCTGTTAATGGTGGAGTAGAGATGTGGGGGACGTTTGAATCACTGTGTCACCTGTTCTCCTTCTTGCACATGGAAACAGGAAACTAACTTCAAGATGAATGTACTGAAAGATAAAGAGTCTAATATTTCTGCCTGCTTGCTCATGTATATCTATACACTTGAGCCAAGGAAGTGGATAAATGTGGTCTAGAAGGCCCTTGCCACCCTTTGCCTTGCCTACCTTTGGCACTTCTTTCTGAGAGGCTTAAAGTATAGGCAGTGTCTATATTTCTGTTGATGCATATACTTTTTCTAAAATACACTAAGCATTTGCATTGTTTACTACCTTCATTCCTTTTGTTCAGCTTCTTCTGAAATATACTTCCCCACTGCATTCCTAGCACTGTAAAACAAAACAAAACACCCTGCAAAACAAAAACCCTGGGCCCAGAGAGAAGATCACTTACTCACTGAAACTTCTCCTTACCCCTCCAAAGAGAAGAGCTCACTTTCTCATCTGTGTCCTCTTCGTATCTCCACTCACATTATCCTCATGTTTTGGTGAGGGTTTCTTCTGCATGTTTGTGTGACTTTTCTGCCTGTGAACTCCTTGTGAAGGGGAATATGTGCATGCCACTTTTTAACCACTGTCTAGCGTGCTGTCCTGCCATACATCGTACATACTCCACAAATGCAGGCTGATGTCAATTCAGTTGAATTTGCTCATCTGAAAGAAGTTCAATAGTGAATGAAATGTAACTTACTTATATATAGAATAATTAGAGGCACCAACCAAAGTGATTATCCTAAGACTGGTAACTGTGGAGTTGTTATGTAGCTGCTATATGTATTTGTAAATGGTATAATAATATGTATATAAAGTCATACATCTATTAAAACACAAAAAATATAATTTTAATAGCAAGGCAGAGAACACAAATGATACTGCTTGATACTAAGACAGTTAAGTTGAAATTGCCATTGTATCCAGTTATTGGGGGGAGAGGGAACATGGTAGAATGTAGAGTTATGCACATGAACCCAAGTAATTGATGAAACTTAAAGAATGAACAAAATAGAATCAACCCAAACTTACTGCCCCCAAACGCCATCAAGGTCCTTGCTTTACTCTCCTGGGAAATTTTTTTTTTTGTCCCTGAAAGACACCCTGGGACCAAGTAAGAAATAATTCATTTCAAAATGAGATGGCCTATTTTTGGAGCACTGCCCTGAATTTTTCTTTTGCCTATAATAATCTATTGTCCTGAATACCAAAAATAGTGTGGGGCAGCGATTATTTAAAGCTCTTCAGCAGTAGACAGTAATGCAGCCTGCTGAACTTCTTAGAACAGAAGGAGTTTCAGTGGAGGGGACTTGGGACCTGCCGGCAGCAGCGGAACCAAGTGCTGGAGCTCTCAGCCTTTTGTTTTACTTTCTTGGATCTGGAGAGAGCCCCAAAGACCAGGCAGGGTAGAAATTTGACTTGACAAAAACTAACTGGTGGGCCTTTCAAAAAAATTTTTTGTAAGGAATCACTTTAAAACAGTGATGTTTATTTAAGCTGGATGATGCTGGGGCACCAGGAAGGTCACTGCTTTTTGCTTAAATGTCTTCCTTCTGGGCAATGTGACTTCTTCACCAAGGATCTCAAGAAGGTATAATTCTTTTTAAGTATTTGAAGGGTTATTGGTTTTCTATTGTTGATGTACAACATTATCACAAACTTAGTGATTTAAAACAACAGAAATGTATTCTCTTAGAATTGTGGAGGTCAGAGATCTGAGATTAGATACACTGGGCTAAGGTCAACATGTGGGCAGAGCAACTTCCTTCAGAAAGCTCTAGAGAAAAAATGTATTTTTCTGCATTTCCCAGCTTCTAGTGGCTACCTCTATTATTTGAATGGTAGCCCTCTTCCCCATTTTCAAAAAATATCACTTTAATTTCTGTTTTCATCATCACAACATGGTCTCTTCTGTGGGCAAAGCTTCTCTGTCTCATTCTTATAAAAATATTTGTGATTACATTTAAAGCCAACTTGAATAATCAAAGATAATCTTACTAACTCAAGGTTCTTAACTTAATCAGATCTTCAAAGTCACTTTTGCCATTTAACATAATATTCACAACTTTTTAGGATTAGAATGTGGATATCTTTGAGGGAGGCATTATTAAGTAGAAGCAGTATTAATCTTGTCTTGTGTGACTCAGAAGCCACATCAAGCAGAAATTTTTGAAATTTGAAAGAAAGTCCTTTGGATTAATAGCACTTTCCAAAAGTAGAAAGGATTCCCTTGTATGTGGGACAATGTTAAACTGGAATTACAACTACAGCACTACAGTATAACACTTAGGCTATTCCAAATAGAAGTACTAGGCAGAAACAGATTTTCTGGTTCCACAAGGACACTAAAAGGGGGCCAAGAGATTGGAGATGGAAAAGATTTATGAAGAGATTTCTTTCAGGCGTCCTCAAACTACGGCCCGTGGGCCGCATGCGGCCTCCTGAGGCCATTTATCCGGCCCCCCTCCGCACTTCCGGAAGGGGCACCTCTTTCATTTGTGGTCAGTGAGAGGAGCAC
Source organism: Saccopteryx leptura (assembly GCF_036850995.1). NCBI lineage: Eukaryota > Metazoa > Chordata > Mammalia > Chiroptera > Emballonuridae > Saccopteryx > Saccopteryx leptura. Next base: position 74,050,912 of record NC_089510.1, on the reverse strand, counting down.
TGTATGTGGCAGCCCTCCAATGGTCTGAGGGACAGTGAACTGGCCCCCTGTGTAAAAAGTTTGGGGACCCCTGCAAGGGAGCTTCTACCCTCTTTCGTCCTCAAGGGGAACGTGGTGAGAATGCTGTGTCCTTTACCTCCAGCAGTGAGGAGTGGGCTTCAAAGAGGCCATTCTCAAAGTGGAGAGGAGCCTTGGACCAAGATATGATCAGCCAGGGCCTTTGGCCATCAGTCTTAGTAGGTGGTGCAAAAAGGAAGAGATGTTCTGTGTTGGATAAAACTGACCTTTTCCAAATGGTGGGTCAAAGACACCTGGGGCCCAGAGTACATATGTGGAAACTACAGTAAGGTTCTGCTTCAGAGGACTTTAGCTGGAGGGTGAAGGAAAATCCATTAGAGGGTATAGATAGCGAGAACCACTGGAAAATCAAAAAATTAGGAGGGAGGCAGAGCAACCAACCAAAGGGTGGGACTTCTGGCATGCTGGGAGCCAACTTGGAGAGCCTCTGAAGAACCAACCAACTCCATCTCCTCAGGCCCATCAGTTTCAGTCATTAGCCAGAACTGTGGACTGAGGAACCAGCCCAAGGCAGGACTTGTGCTACATGGGAACCCAGGTTTTGTGAGGTCTTGAACTTACAGAATTTGAAAGACTACCTTTGAGAAAAAATAACAGAGCACCACAAATAAAAAATTAGCTAGAAGGGGCTTTGCAAGAGAAGAGTTGCAAAGTTTGATTTCAGTGGTGTTATGATAAGTGCACAAACAGAAGCAAGGGTTTTCTGCTCCCTTTCCCTTTCTCTCTTCCTGAACTCTAATTTCAGAAGCGTCTGAGACCAAGATTAGCTAGATGACACAGGAAGAAAGGGGCACATCACCCCACTACAGGGCTTTGCTGAAGTGGGTTATGGTGGAGTTTTCTATCTTTGCACGAAGATTGAAGTGCTAACTGCCATACTGAGTTGAATATTTAATGACAGAATTGAAAATGCACTTTTATGACTTTAAAATACTGCAGCACTGTGAATTAGTTATGAATGACCAGAAACATCACAGGTTCTGGCAGAGTTTCTGTTTAAAAGCTGGAGAAAGCTTCTCCCACAGAGTACACTTCACAGAGACAATGGCAAATTAAAAAGCTCTGTTTTAATTACATTTTATGAGCTGTGCTTGTTTAATAAACTGGTTACAGGTGGTGGTGAGTTCTATACCACTAGTAGCACATGCAAGCAGTTGGTGATAGGTTGTTAAGGATGCCTTAGAAGAGCTTCAAGCATCACCAGTGTAGTTTTACTAAGTGATCTTTAAAGTTATTCCTACTTCTGATGGTTTCTAGTTCTTCTGTGCCTTTCAACAACTGAAAACAGAGTGATGCCTAAGAAAAGTTTTGACAGGGAGAATGACAAGCAAGCAAAAGATCAGGGAGGTGAATTTAAAAAATAAAACAGGCAGAGAGGAACAAATAGAGCAAATGCTACAAACAAAAGGCATATCCTCCTGTTCAAAAGGGTAAAATTTTGATCTCCTTTAAAAAAACCCTGAAATGCAGAGTGAGAAAAAATAGGTGGAATCAATTTGGGGTTCAAAATACTACTGCTAACTTTCAGTTTCTGGTTTGGCACGTAAAGAGCTTGAAGTCTCCACTCCATTTTAATGAAATGTGAAATATGAGCAAACATAAAAATCAACAGTTCATCTTAGATCCTTTCAGAGCAAAGAGCAGCTCCCAAAATTGGAGAGATAGACAGGAGATGCAGAGAACCACAGTTTACTAAAGCAGAAACCTCCATAGGAACCAGTGCTGGGGTAGAGAAACCTGAACAATACTTGATGAGCTGCTGTAAACCTATTGTAGACTGATATGAGAGTCAAAAACTCAGTCATAGCTGGGCACCATATTCTTGTGAATTTTGCCTTTAGGAACTCAAACAAGTTTTCAGTAAATGTTGGAAAGAAGTTCCCCTGTGCATCCAGCAGAGAGAGGGAAAAAGAGTCATAAAATTCACCCTGTCCAAGATCTGTGAGACAACTATCATATGTACAATGGGAATTCTAGAAGGAGATGAAAGAGAAAGAGATAAAAAGAAGCAATATTTGAAGCAATAATAACTGAGAATTTTCTTAAATTACTATCAGACACCAATCCACAGATCCAGTAAGCTCAGAGAACCCTAAGCAGGAAAAATACCAAACAACAAACAAACAAACAAGCAAAACCCAAATTATACTTAGGCACTTCATATTTAAAGCAGAAAACATCCTGAAAGAAGCCAGGGAGTGAGAGAACACCTTACCTGAATAGGAGTAAAGATAAGAATTAGGAGTGACGTCAGAGAAATGGCACCGTGAGGAGCACAACCAACAAATCTCCCCAAAATTTTAACAAGTTCATCAACCAGAGACAGAAAAATCTATCCTTGGAGCGTCTGGGAGTTCCACACACTGAAAGCAAAGGTAGGACTGAGCGAAAAATAGACTAAATATATAATCAACCCTGAAGGAAATAAGTCAGACAAAGGAACACTCTGCCTTCCTCACTAACCAGAGAAAAGGCTGCTTTCTCTTGGAACTGAGAGTGGGGGGAGGGCTAAGGGTGTGGAGGAAGCTAGTCTGTGGCACGGACAATCATTCAAGCCGAGGAAAGAGTGTGCCTGTGGTGAATCAGCCCATGTGAGCAAACACCCGCACATTGCCAGCAAACGCGCACATTGCGAGTAGCAGGTTGCCAGTGGCGCATGGGGAGTGCGCCAAAGTGAACTTCCCAACACCCGAGCTTCTCTGGGTGGGTGAGGCGCCTCACCCAGCCATTCAAGCTAACAATCAAGAGTCAGAGGAAGGGCGCACGGGCAGCTTGCAGTCCTTTCTGTAGCAGATCTGCAGATCCAATCACTGAAATTAGCTTAATCCACAGTCTGCTCACCTCCCAACTGACCTACACGGCTCTAATTGACAAGATCTCTCTCAGTTCAACAATCTAAGACAAGAGGCGTGATATTTTTTAGTGCTTCTTGCTAAAGGGGTTGGGGAAAATTATGATTGGCAGAGCTTTCATACTCAGGGATATATGCTAAAAAGAAGGACTTGGAAGATGTTAAGACCTCCTGTACTGCAGGCAGTGACTAGGGCATCTTCTTCCCAGACAAAACAGGTTACAAAGTGTGGAAAGCCTGGGGAGAGTGGTCACACAGAGTGCTAGGCATGCTGAACAGGCCTGGAGGCTCATAGAAAGTCATCTTGAGAGCAATTGGCTCCCAGCCCTGCCTGATTACGCTGGCGGCTCTGACTGCCAGAGCCTTACCCAGAGCCCTGCATTGAGTGGGGATTTGCCAGTGCTTTGAACCTCTTAATCCCCAGGCAGAGGCAGCAGCAACCTCATAGCTGGATCATCAGGAAGGAGAGACTAGGAGAGAGGCTCCGGGAAAACGGACTCTCTCATTGTCAGAACCTGCTCACGCTAACAAGCCTTGACTACCAACGAGACTGAAGTATAATATATGACATCGCTGTAGAGTCTCATCAACTGCAAATCTCTAACTAAGCATGCCACAGGGGCAGAGCCTGGGGTACAGAGTCACCGACCAGGAAAAGGGAGAGGAAAGAAAAAGGAAGAAGATGTTAACCTCTCAAAATCAAGAAAAATCCACAGACTTTATAAGTTGTTACACTATTTTTTTGTTTCTTTTATCTTCTTGCCTTTATTATTATTATTTCTATTTCCTCCACCTTGGTTCTTTTATTCTCTGCCTGTCTTATTTTGTCCTCTTCTTGAACTACACTACCCATAAGTGTTACATTTTATTTCTTTTCTTCTTCCTTACTCTCCATGAGGGTTACACTTCAAAACCCTTAACTCTCTCTCTCTCTCCCTCTTTTTGTTTTTTTTTTTCTTTTTTCTTCTTTTCCTTTCGCCCTTTTTCTTATTTATCCCTCTCTATTAGTTTCTTCTTTTCTCCTTTTACTTTTCCTCTCATTCGATCCTCAACAACAAACAAATTATTTAATTTGGGACTCAAGTTTTTTTTGTGTGGCATTTTGGGTGCTTTTTACCTCGCTTTTTAACTCATTAGCATTCCTCCCAACCCAGGATCTCCATTCTATTTAGTTTTTGCTCCACTTAATACAATAGTTATTTTTGTTCCTTTTTCCTGTTTCCCTCTTATCTCTCTCATTATATCTCTTAGTCGACCATCATTTACAAGCAAATCATTTTATACTTTACCCAAATTTTTTTCTTTTTTGCATTTTGTGGGTCCCTACTTTCTTTTTTGCCCCTTGAACACTTCCCCTCAACTCAGGCCCTCCGTTATATACAGTTTTTGTTACATTTAGCATAATATAATTTACAGTTCATCACAATATTTTCCTAAGGAGGAGGGGAGAGGAAGGGAAGTGAAGAAAAACAAGGGGGGGAATAATAAATTATTATTGTTTTTTTTGTGTTTTTTTTCCAAATTTTATTCCATTTTTTTTTACTTTTTTTTACTTTTTATTCTTCATTAATTTTCATTAGTGCTATTAACTAGACCACCCTCAGATGCCATTAAAAAAAAAGAAATCAAATACCATGGATACAAAAGATAGAGAAGTAGCACAGATAGATGTGAAAAATCTATGGAGAAAAATTTAATATATTGAAAACCTTGGAGCTAAATGACGGAGAATTTAAAATAGAAATCCTAAAAATACTCAGAGATATACAAGAAAACACAGAAAGACAATTTAGAGATCTCAGAAAACAACTCAACGAACACAAACAATATATTACCAAAGAAATTGAAACTATAAAAACAAATCCAACAGAGATGAAAAACTCAATTCATGAACTAAAATTGAGGTAACAAGCTTAGCTAATAGAACAGGCCAGATAGAAGGTAAAATTAGTGACATAGAAGACAAGCAACTTGAGGCACAAAAGTGAGAAGAAGAGAGAGACTCAAAAATTAAAAAAAATGAGAAAGCCCTACAGGAATTGTCTGATTCATCAAAAAGAATAACATAAGAATTATAGATATATCAGAGGGAGAAGAGAGAGAAAATGGAATGGAGAATATATTCAAACAATAGATGAGAACTTCCCAAGCCTGTGGAAAAAACTATAGCCTCAAATTAAAGCAGCAAACAGAACACTGAGTATTCTTAACCACAATAAACCTACTCTAAGACACATCATAATGAAAATGGCACAAACCGATGACAAAGAAAAAATTCTCAAGGCAGCCAAGGAAAAGAAGAATAAAACATATAAAGGAAAGCCTATTAGATTATCATCAGATTTCTCAGCAGAAACTCTACAAGCTAGAAGAAAGTGGACCCCAATATTTAAAGCCCTGAATGAGAGGAACTTTCAGCCAAGAATACTATACTCATCCAAGCTATCCTTCAAATATGAAGGAGAAATAAAAACATTCACAAATACAGAAAAGATGAGGGAATTTATCATCAGAAAACCTCCACTCCAGGAAATACTAAAGGGGGTTTTCCAACCAGATTCAAAGAACAAAACAAAACAAAACCACAAGTAAAAACTCCACCAAGGACACAATAAAACCAAATTTAAACTGTGACAACAAAAGCAAAAAAAAGGGGAGAGGATGGAGATTAACAGTAGCATAGGGTGGATGATGTCAGAGTAATGGCAGGGTAGGAAGCGATACCGATAAATCTCCCCCAAAACTCAACAAGATCTTCAACCAGGAACAGAAAAACCTATACTTGGAGCCTCCAGATGTTTCACAATATACCCGAAGGTATGGTCGAGTGAAAAATTGGCTAAATATATAACCAAATCCCGAAGGAAATAGAGAGTAAGAAATGCTCTGCCTTCCTCACTAACCTAAACAGGGCGGCTTTCACTGGAAACTGAGAATATAGAAACTAAGGCGGGCAAAGGGGGTGAATAGATCCAGGCCGTGGCACAAACGGCCGAACCAGGCTGTGGCACAGAGATCCAAGCCGAGGAAAAACTGTTCCTGTGACAACCCGGGCAATAGAGCTAACACTCGCGCCAAACCCAGACAAAGAAAGACAAGCGGGGCAGCCATTTTACCTGATCTCCTGGTCAGCATGCGCAGATAGTGGACAAGAGTTTCCTTCCAAAGCCCCGGGAGTGTGCGCCCATGTTGTTCCACAGAGAGGCAGAGTCAGAGGCATTTGTGTGGGCCGAAAGTGGAATCTCCGGGCCGCCCCAGCGCCCTGGGGGAGCCACGCATGGGGAGGGAGTGAGAACTAATTCCAATGCTGGAACTTTTCCGTGCGGAAGGGAGTTTCACTCAGAGGGTGAGGCCGCTGGCCTGATATCCTGGTCTGCGCGTGCAGATAGTGAGCGAGAGATTCCTCCCAGTGCCTCGGCAGTGCCTGCCCATGTTATCCCACAGAGGGGCAGAGTCAGGGGCCTTTGTGTGGGCCAAAAGCAGAATCTCGGGCTGCCCCAGAACCCTGAGAAAGCCACGCACGGGAAGGGAGTGAGAGCCAATTCCAATGCTGGAACTTGTCCGTGCGGGAGGGGTTTCACTCAGAGGGTGAGGTGGCTGGTCTGATATCCTGGTCTGCTTGTGCAGATAGTGAGCGAGAGATTCCTCTGAGTGCCTCAGCAGTGCCTGCCCATGTTATCCCACAGAGGAGCAGAGTCAGGGGCCTTTGTGTGGGCCGAAAGTGGAATCTCAGGCCGCCACAGTGCCTTGAAAAAGCCACACACGGGGACGGAGCGAGAGCCAATTCCAACGCTGGAACTTTTCAGTGTGGACAGAGGGTTGCACTCAGAGGGCGAGACTTCTGGCCTGATATCCTGGTCTGTGCGCGCAGATAGTGAGCGAGAGTTTACTCCAAGCGCCCCGGGAGTGGGTGCCCACCTGTGTTACCGGACAGAATGGCAGAGCCAGAGGTCTTTGAGTGGGCGGAAGCCCCGCCTGATTATGCTAGCAGCTCTGACTGACTGAGCCTTACCCAGAGCCCTGTGCTGAGTGGGAATAGAGTGGGGAGTTGCCAGCTCTTTGAGCCTCTTACTATACAGGCAGAGGCAACAGCAACCCCATAGCTGGATTATCAGGCTACTAATTGAGGAAGGAAAGACTAGGAGAGAGGCTCCAGGAACACAGACTCTCTCACTGTCGGAGCCTATAAACGCTAATGAGCCTCGACTGCCAACGAGACTGAAGCACAATACATGACATCGCCATAGAGACTTATCAACTGCAAACCTCTACCTGAGCGTGCCAAAGGGGCAGAACCTGGGGTACAGAGTCACCAACCAGGAAGAGGGAGAGAAAAGAAAAAGCAAGAAGATAACCTCTCAAAATCAAGAATAATCCACAGACTTTATAACCTATCCCATTTTATTATATTTGTTCGTTTGTTTCTCTTATCTTCATCCTTGATTTTTTTTTTTCCTCCTCCAATTTGGTCGTTTAACTCTCTACCAGTCTTACTCTCTCCTCTCCTTGAACTACACTACCCATAAGTGTTACATCTCCCATTATCTTTTCTTTCCTCTTCCTTTCTCTCTATGAGGGTTGTACTCCAAAACCCTTAACTCTCTCTCTCTCTCTCTCCTCTTTTTTCTTTTTTCTTCTTTTAGTGGTTCCCTCCTTTTTTTCTCTCTCTTTCTCTTTCTTTTCTCCCTCTATATTAGTTTCTTCCTTTCTCTTTTACATCTCCTCTCATTCAAACCTGAATAACGAACAAATGATCTTATCTGGGACTCAAACTTATGTTTGTGGCATTTTGGGGGGTTTTTACTTCACATTTTTAACTCACTAGCAGTGCTCCCATCCCTGGCTCTCCATTTTATCAAGCTCTTGTTCCACTAAATACAATAGTAATTTTTTCATTTGTCCCCCCCATTTTCCTATTTCCCTCTTATTCCTCTCATCATAACTCTTAGTCAACCAACACCTAAACGCAAATCATTTTATTCTTGATCCAATTTTTTTCATTATTTGCTTTTTGTGGGTCCATAGCCCCCCCTTTTTTAATTTTTTAATTTTTATTTTTTTTTCTTGCCCCTTTATTACTTTTCCCCAATTCAGGCCCTCCATTACAAGCATTGTTTGTTCTATTAAATACAATATAATTCACAGTTCACCACAAGATTTTCTCAAGAAAGAGGGGAGAGGAGAGGAGAGGAAAAAAGGAGGGGGGAATAATTTCCTTTTTTTAAAATTTTTTATTTTTCTTTATTTCATTATTAATTTAAAAAAAAACACAACTTTTTTTGATTTTTTTATTTTTTTTAACTTTTTATTCTTTATTAAATCTCATTAATACTATCAACAAAACCACCCTCAGATGCCATTAAGGAAGAGAAAATCGAATATCATGGATACAAAAGAAAGAGAGGTAACACAGCTAGATGAGGAAAAATCTATGGAGAAAAAATTTAATATATTGGAAACCTTGGAGCTAAATGACAGAGAATTCAAGATAGAATTACTAAAAATACTCAGAGATATACAAGAAAACACAGAAAGGCAATTTAAGGATCTCAGAAAACAACTCAATGAACACAAAGAATATATGTCCAAGAAAATTGAAACTATAAAAACAAATCGAACAGAGATGAAAAACTCAATTCAGGAGCTGAAAAACAAGGTAATAAGCTTAGCTAATAGAACAGGCCAGATAGAAGAGAGGATTAGTGAAATAGAAGACAAGCAACTTGAGGCACAACAGAGAGAAGAAGAAAGAGACTCAAAAATTTAAAAAAATGAGATAGCCCTACAAGAATTATCTGAATCCATCAGAAAGAATAACATAAGGATAATAGGTATATCAGAGGGAGAAGAGAGAGAAAATGGAATGGAGAACATACTCAAACAAATAATAGATGAGAACTTCGCAAGCCTGTAGAAAGAACTAAAGCCTCAAATTCATGAAGCAAACAGAACTCCGAGTTTTCTTAACCCCAGCAAACCTACTCCAAGGCACATCATAATGAAATTGGCACAAAACAATGGCAAAAAAAAAAATTCTCAAGGCAGCCAGGGAAAAGAAGAATACAACATATAAAGAAAGGCCCATTAGATTATCATCAGATTTCTCAGCAGAAACTCTACAAGCTAGAAGAGAGTAGACTCCAATATTTAAAGTCCTGAAAGAGAGGAACTTTCAGCCACGAATACTATACCCATCAAAGCTATCCTTCAAATATGAAGGAGAAATAAAAACTTTCACAGATACAGAAAAGATGAGGGAATTTATCATCAGAAAACCCCCACTCCAGGAATTACTAAAGGGGGTTCTCCAATCAGATACAAAGAACAAAAAAAAAAATAAAGCCACAAGTAAAAGCTCCACCAAGAACACAATAAAACCAAATTTAAACTGTGACAACAACAAAAAGAAAGGGGGGAGAGGATGGAGATTAACAGTAGCAAAGGACGATGGAGTGCAAAAGTACTCATA